>NC_083404.1:70136600-70284100 GCF_020745735.1 Hemiscyllium ocellatum
TGTAACTTAGACAGAATGTTGTCTGTGAGTACTGTGCTGGAGTATGCTCTATGCTAGAATATACTGAGAAACCAGAGTAAAGTGTTGTAGATAAATGCACGATTGCTTTCACATTTCCAGCCCTGCTCTTCTCTCCTGGTCCCCATGCTAGTCAATATTTCTAACTGTTCTCTCTCTTCATACGTTTCTCCACTTCACTTTAAATTTCTTATCAGCATCACTCTCCTCAAAAAAAAATTTCTTTGATCCCAATATTGTTGTGAATTATTATTCCATTCCAACTTACTTATCCTTTCTAACATTTTCGAATATGTTTCCATCTGCTAACTTCTTGACTGTTTTTCCTGCACTCCATGTTTGAATCCTTCCAGGCAGGTTTCCACCTTCGCCACTGTACTGAAACATCCCTTTACCAAAGTTACAAAGTGACAAAGGTAAACATTCTTTTTTTCATCCTTCTAAACCTGTCTGCAGCTATCAGCAGAGCTAAGAACACACAGTCCTCCTCGAATGCCTGTCCAGTGCTATTCAGCTTGGTAAAATTGCTCTCAGCTAGTTCTATTCTCATCCATCTTATTTCCAGAGTACCACTTATAAAAGTTTATTTTCCTATTCCCATCCAGTTGCCTGTCAAGGATCTAATCTTTATTTTTTCCCAATATCTCATTTGCATGCTGCCACCATTAATATTATCTGAATGCACAACCTCAGTTTTCATCTGTACGCAGACAACACACCTCACCAACACCTCTCTCAACTCATCTACTATTGCAAAAACATTAAATTGCTTAGTTGGCATCCTGTACTAAATGAGCAGGAACTTCTAATTTAATATTGGAAAGAATGAAACCATTGTCTTCAGGGCAGACATTGACCTTTGAAATCTATTCTAGCATTTCCTTTCTCTCTGGCTTCCCATTGCAAATTTCTTCTCATTGTAGATATTTTTAAATTAACCTGTTTAGACTGCTATGACACAACTCCGGAACAGGATGATACCAGAATTCAGTTCTCTTAGCCCAGAGATAAGGACACTACTACAAGAGGCCTAAATCTTCCCAGTACGTATTTGGAGTGGCTGTTCTAAATACTGGAGTTGACATCAGCTGATGCTAATCGGTTAGGAAACTAGAGATTGTATTGTATGCAGTGCTGAAGTTAAATGCCACTGACAGATGTGCTGCATTGACTTTTGGGTTTTTCACATGCTATCAATTGCCACTCCACCCCCACTGCCAGAACAATGTGCATTTTTGTGCAATTTTGTTACATTCATTAAATTCTGTGCTCAATTGCTGAAGCATTGATGTAGACATCTCAATTATTTCACATAAAGTCTCAGCTATAACAGCGCTATTCTGCTTGATTTATCCCTTTATAGTTAGCACTGAATCTCTATGTACAACAGTACTTTTAATCTGTACTACAAGTAAACAGCAAAGATATAAGAGATCTAAATGTTAAATCAAAATCCTACTGATTATAATTCAACACAACTTTGATTCTTCTGAATTAATCTACATTAGCCTAAATGAAAGAAGATCAGATTAATTTTGTGAATTTTGAGCTCTTTCTGACGAATTAACAATTTGCTGAACCAAGTCAGATGATTTTCCAGACACAGTTAATAAAGTTTCAAAATACTCATTATAAATAACAGGCACAAAAATGTAAAAAGAAATTATGGAATCAATTTAGAATATGGCAGCCCAAAAAATAAATACTAATTGCATTTATATAGCATGCTTAAACATATCCCCAAGCACTTTCTAGCCAATGGAATACTTATAAAGTGGACTCATTATAGTGATATTAGAAATATAGCAGCAATTTTGTTGAATATGGGAGCTTGATGTGAACAATGTGATCATGTCCAGATATTCAGTTTCAGAGATTTAATTAAGGGATATTTATTGACAAAGACACCTGGAATAACTTGATTGCTCTGCAATAAAAATATGCCAGGGGAGTGTTTATATCTGGGGTAAAAACAATGACTGCAGATGCTGGAAATCAGATTCTGGATTAGAGTGGTGCTGGAAAAGCACAGCAGTTCAGACAGTATTCGAAGAGCAGGGAAATCGACATTTCGGGCAAAAGGAAAGAGGCAGAGTGCCTGAAGGGTGGAGAGATAAATGAGAAGAGTGTCCCAGAGATGTCCAAGAGTGCTTGAGGGAACATCTCTGGACACCCGCACCAATCAACCACACTGCCCTGTGGCCCAACATTTCAACTCCCCCTCCCACTCAGCCAAGGATATGGAGGTCCTGGGCCTCCTTCTCCGCCACTCCCTCACCACCCGATGCCTGGAGGAAGAACGTCCCATCTTCCACTTTGGAACACTTCAACCCCAGGGCATCAATGTGGACTTCACCAGTTTCCTCATTTCCCCTTCCCCCACCTCACCCCAGTTCCAAACTTCCAGCTCAGCACTGTCCCCATGACTTGTCCTACTTGCCTACCTTCTAACCACCCTCCTCCTCTCCACTCCACCCTCTTCTCTGACCTATCACCTTCATCCCACCCCCATTCACCCATTGTACTCTTTGCTACCTTCCCCCAGCCTCCTCCCTGACCCATCACTTTCATCCCCACCCCCACTCACCTATTGTACTCTATGCTACTTTCTCCCCACCCCCACCCTCCTCTCGTTTATATCTCCACCCTTCAGGCACTCTGCCTCTTTCCTGATGAAGGGCTTTTGCCCAAATCATCGATTTCCCTGCTCCTCAGATGCTGACTGAACTGCTGTGCTTTTCCAGCACCAGTCTAATCCAGAGTGTTTATATCCACCCGAAACAGCATAAGATCACAGGATGTCGGTCCAAAATTAGGCCATTCAGCCCATCCTGTTTAGTCTGCCATTCGATCATGTCTGATATGTTTCTTAATCCCATTTTCCTGCTTTCTCCCTGTAACCCTTGATTCCCTTACCACCAAGAATACTTAACTCATTGGTCTGAGTTATAGGGAGAGGTTGGATGAGCTGGGACATTTTTCTTTCGAACGGTGGAGACTGAGGAGGGAACTTATAAAAGTACGTCAATTAGCTCGAGCTAATTGACATACTTACCATCAAGTAAATCACTAACCTGCACAAATGACAATGTTTCTTTCGTCGCCACAACCATTTCCGCCCCTTCGGTTGCCGTCGCCGCAGCCACTTCTGCCCCCAGTGACATCACTAACCTGCACGACCACAACGCCTCATGTGTCTCCGCCCCCCACGCCGGCTTCCGTCACCACGCGTAACCCCGCCCCCACGCCAACTTCCGTCACCACGCGTGACCCCGCCCCCATGCTTAACCCCACCCCCACACCGATCTTCATCACCGCGTCTAACCCCGACCACACGTCGATCTCCGTCCCCACCCCTGCGCCTAACCCCGCCCCCACTCCCAGCTCCAGTCCCACACCGGGTCCTAGCTCCCAGCCTTGCCGGGTCTTCAACATCCCTCCAGACCTCCCCCTCTCTGAGGATGAAAGATCAGTCCTCAGCAGAGGCCTCACCTTCATTCCCCTATGCCCTCGGATTAATGAGTTCAACACGCGGCGAGACATTGAACAATTCTTCTGCCGCCTTCACCTCCGTGCCTACTTTTTCAACCAGGACTCTCGCCCACCCTCTGACGACCCCTTCTCCCGCCTCCAACCCACCCCATCCACCTGGACACCCCGTGCTGGCCTCTTACCCGCCCTCGATCTCTTTATAGCCAACTGCCGCCGCGACATTAACCGACTCAACCTGTCCACCCCTCTTACCCACTCCAACCTCTCACCCTCGGAACGTGCAGCTCTCCACTCCCTCTGCTCCAAACCCAACCTCACCATCAAACCGGCAGACAAGGGAGGCGCGGTAGTAGTTTGGCGCACCGACCTTTATACCGCTGAGGCCAAACGCTAGCTCGCGGACACCTCCTCCTATTGCCCCCTTGACCATGACCCCACCTCCCACCACCAAACCATCATCTCCCAGACCATCCATAACCTCATCACCTCAGGGGATCTCCCATCCACCGCCTCCAACCTCATAGTCCCACAACCCCGCACCGCCCGTTTCTACCTCCTGCCCAAAATCCACAAACCTGACTGCCCCGGCCGACCCATTGTCTCAGCCTGCTCCTGCCCCACCGAACTCATCTCCCAATACCTCGACACGGTTCTGTCCCCCTTAGTCCAAGAACTCCCCACCTACGTTCGGGACACCACCCACGCCCTCCACCTCCTCCATGATTTTCGTTTCCCCGGTCCCCAACGCCTTATCTTCACCATGGACATCCAGTCCCTGTACACCTCCATCCCCCATCACGAAGGACTCAAAGCCCTCCGCTTCTTCCTTTCCCGCCGAACCAACCAATACCCTTCCACCGACACCCTCCTTCGACTGACTGGATTGGTCCTCACCCTGAACAACTTCTCTTTCCAATCCTCCCACTTTCTCCAAACTAAAGGAGTTGCCATGGGCACCCGCATGGGCCCCAGCTATGCCTGTCTCTTCGTAAGATATGTGGAACAGTCCATCTTCCATAACTACACTGGCACCACCCCCCACCTTTTCCTCCGCTACATCGATGACTGTATTGGCGCTGCCTCGTGCTCCCACGAGGAGGTTGAACAGTTCATCAACTTTACCAACACCTTCCAGCCCAACCTCAAATTCACCTGGACTGTCTCAGACTCCTCCCTCCCCTTCCTAGACCTTTCCATTTCTATCTCGGGCGACCGAATCAACACAGACATCTACTATAAACCAACTGACTCCCACAGCTACCTAGACTACACCTCCTCCAACCCTGCCCCCTGTAAAAATGCCATCCCATATTCCCAATTCCTTCGTCTCCGCCGCATCTGCTCCCAGGAGGACCAGTTCCAATACCGTACAGCCCAGATGGCCTCCTTCTTCAAAGACCGCAGATTCCCCCCCGACGTGATCGACGATGTCCTCCACCGCATCTCCTCCACTTCCCGCTCCTCTGCCCTTGAGCCCCGCCCCTCCAACCGCTACCAGGACAGAACGCCACTGGTTCTCACCTACCATCCTTCCAACCTCCGTATACAGCGTATCATCCGCCGTCATTTCCGCCACCTCCAAACGGACCCCACCACCAGGGATATATTTCCCTCCTCTCCCCTAACAGCATTCCAAAAAGACCACTCCCTCCGTGACTCCCTCGTCAGGTCCACACCCCCCACCAACCTAACTTCCACTCCTGGCACCTTCCCCTGCAACCGCAGGAAATGCAAAACTTGCACCCACATCTCCTCCCTTACCTCTCCTCAAGGCCCCAAGGGATCCTTCCATATCCGCCACAAATTCACCTGCACCTCCACACACATCATCTATTGCATCCGCTGCACCCGATGTGGCCTCCTCTATATTGGGGAGACGGGCTGCCTACTTGCAGAACGCTTCAGGGAACACCTCTGGGATGCCCGGACCAACCAACCTAACCACCCCGTGGCTCAACACTTTAACTCCCCCTCCCACTCCACCAAGGACATGCAGGTCCTTGGACTCCTCCATCGCCAGAACATAACAACACGACGGTTGGAGGAAGAGTGCCTCATCTTCTGCCTGGGAACCCTCCAACCACAAGGGATGAACTCAGACTTCTCCAGTTTCCTCATTTCCCCTCCCCCCACCTTGTCTCAGTCGATTCCCTCGAACTCAGCACCGCCCTCCTAACCTGCAATCTTCTTCCTGACCTCTCCGCCCCCACCCCACTCCGGCCTATCACCCTCACCTTGACCTCCTTCCACCTATCACATCTCCATTGCCCCTCCCCCAAGTCCCTCCTCCCTACCTTTTATCTTAGCCTGCTGGACACACTTTCCTCATTCCTGATGAAGGGCTTATGCCCGAAACGTCGAATTTCCTGTTCCTTGGATGCTGCCTGACCTGCTGCGTTTTAACCAGCAACACATTTTCAGCATACTTACCATCAATAAGAGTTACATCTCTTACATAAGTGTAGAAGATCATGAGTAGGATGGATAGGATGAATGCGCTGTCTTTTTCCCAGAGTTGAGGAATTGAGAACTAGAAGGCATCAATTAAGGTTAGAGGGAAGAGAATAAAAGGGTAACTGAGGAGCAACTGTTATTACACAGAGGGTGGTAGGCCTATGGAATAAGCTGCTATTGGAAGTGGTTGAGGCAGGTACATCAACAAGATTTAAAAGAGATTTGGACAAATACATGGATAGGAATGGTTTAGAAGGATATGGGCCAAGTGCATGGAAATGGGGTTAGTGTTGATGGACATTTTGGTCTGCATGGACCAGTTTGGGCCAAAGGGCCTGTCTCCATGCTATAGGACTGTATGATTCTATGACTCTGTCTTAAATACAGTCAGTGGCTCTACTGCCCTCTCTGGCACTGAGTTCCACTGACACACCACCTCTGGCAAATGAAATTCCTCCTCACCTCAGTTCTAAAGAGTCATCCCTTCACTCTGAGGTTGTGCCCTCTGGTCCTCTTCTCTCACACTCTTGGAAATATCTTCTCCATGTCCACTTTATCTAGTTGTCTTAGTATTCAGTAAGTTTCAATCAGATCTGTCCTCATTCTTCTGAACTTCACCGAGTACATACCGAGTCCTCAACTGCACCTCATATGACAAGCCCTTCATCCCCGGGATCATTCTTGTAAACCTCTTCTGGACCCCTCCAAGACCAACACATCCTTCCTCAGACACAAGGCTCAAAACTCCTCACAATATTCCAAACATGGTCTCACCAGAGTTTTATATAGCCTCAATAGTACATCTCTGCACTTGTGTTCTAGTCCATTTGAAATTAATGGAAGCATTGTATTTGCCTTCCTAACTGCATGTTACCTTAAGAAAATCCTGAACTAGCACTCCAAGTCCTTTTGCTTCAGATTTCTGTATTCTTACCCCTCATTTAGAAAATAGACTATGCCTCTATTCTTACTAACAAAGTACACAACCTCACACATTTACACACATATCTATTACATCTTTGCTCACTCTCCAAGCCTGCCTGCGTGCATCTTCAGTGCTCCCCTTCCTCAGCACTACATGTTCCTCCATTATCTTTGTGTCATCTGAAAAGTTAGCAACAATGCCTTCAGTTCCTTTGTCCAGATCATTAATGTAGAATGTGAATAATTGCAGCTTAACACAGACCCCAATGGAACTACATTAATCATCAGCTGCCATCCCAAAAATGACTCACCTTCATTCCTACCCTCTGCCTTCTGCAGTCAGCCAATCTGTTATCCATGGAAGTAACCTACCCTTAAAACCATGGACTCTCATCTTATTCAGCAGGCTCCTTTGCAGCACCTTGTCAAAAGCCTTCTGGAATTCCTAAATAGATCATGTCTACGGGCTCTCCTTTGTCTAGCGTGCTCAAAAAATCCTCAAAGAATTCTAACAGATTTGTCAGACATGAACCTTACCTTGACTAAACTGTGCTGACTCAGCTTTATTTTACCATGCACTTTCACATACCCCATTATCTCATTCTTAATAATAGACTCTAAAATGTTACCAATGACTGAGCTCAGGCTAACTGTCCTATAACTTTCTGCCTTCTGCCTTCCTTCCTTCATAAACAGTGGCGTTACATTAGCTATTTTGCAGTGCTCTGGGACCCTTCCTAACTTCCTGACAAATTACCACTAATGCCTCAACCAACTGCTCAGGTATATCTTTCAAAACTCTGGGATGCAGTCCACCTGGTCCAGGTGATTCATCGACCTTCAGATCTTTAAGTTTCCCCAACACCTCTGCCCCTTGATTCTCTTGAAGTCCTGGTATACCAGTGGTATCTTCTACTGTGAAAACTGATGAGAAGTATCTGTTCAGTTCCTCCACTGTTTCTTTGTTCCCAATTAGTACTTCTCCACCATCATTTTCCATTGATCCAATGTCCAGTCTTGTCTATCTCTTATCTTTTAAATATCTAAAACAACTGTTACAATCATGTTTTATATGACTAGCACGCTTACTTACAAACTCTCTTCTCCAAGCTTACTGCTTTTTTAGTTATCCTCCGCTGATTTTAAAAGCTTCCTCATCCTCTGATTTCCCACGAACCTTCACCACATTTTGTGCTTTTTACTTTGCTTTTATACTTTGTCTGACTTAATTTATCAGCTCTGGTTGCCTCGTCTTCCCCTTAGAACGCTTCTTCTTCCTTGGGATGAAATTCTGTTGCGCAACTCAAATAACCCGCAAGAATTTTTGCCATTGCTGCTCCACTGTCTTCCCTGTTAGCCACTCCCCTTCCAAACAACTCTGACCGACTCCTCAGTCGTGTCTTTATAGTTATCTTTACTCAAGTGTAGGGTCAGCATTACATCTGATTTCAGCTTCTCCCTCTCAGACTGTATGGTGAATTCCATCATATTATGGTCACTGCTCAGGCAACGAGCCTACAAAACTAATACCACCTTTCTGATCTTGCCAAACCTATCTGGCCTCCTCAAATGTTCTGTCTATGTCTTGTGTTACAACCCACCCTTCTATCCAAAAGTTGTAAACCCTCCTTAAAACGCATGTATCAACAAACTTTAGACAATCCAATCCCACTCACAGAATAAATCTAAACTGAAACTTGTGTTTGTTTCTTTGTTTAATCAGAGTATGTGTGACTTGTACCTCAGGTTTGAATTAATAGCAAAGATATAGAATATCACACTCAGAAACAAGGGAAATGAATGCAAATGAATTGCCACAGAATCTACTTTAGGAATATAGGAACAGGAAAAGAGACCTTTCAGCCTCTGAAGCCCATTCAACTATTCAATCAGGTCTTGGTTTCTCTTTATCTTAAATCCATTTACCTACCTTGGTTCATAACTCTAATACCATTGGGTAACAAAAATCAATTAATCACAGTTGCGAAATTTTCAATTGATTAAGCTTCAGCAGCATTATTTGTGTTCCACTTTCTCACTCCCCTTTTGGATGAATAAAAATTTTGTGACATAGAAACATAGAAAAAAATGTGCAGGAGCATAGCATTTTGCCATTTGAGCCTGCACCACCATTCAAAATGATCATGGCTGAACATGAAATTTCAGAATCCTGTTCCCACTTTCTCACCATACCCTAGATCTCTTTAGCTCAAGGGTCATGTCCAGCTCCCTCTTGAATATATCTAATGAACTGACCCCAACAGCTTCCTGTGGGAGGGTGTTCCACAAGTACACAACTGTTGTGTAAAGAAATTCTTCCTCATTTCAGTCCTGAATGACTTACCCCTTATTCTTAGTGACCCCTAGTTCTGGACTTACCCAATACTGGACCACTCTTCCAGTGTCTAGTCTGTTGTGTATCATTAGGATTTTATACGTTTCCATGAGAAACCCCCTCATTCTGCGTACAAGTCCAGTCAATCTAGTCTTTCCTCATATGTCCATCCTGCCATACCAGGAATCAGTCTGGTGACCCTTTAGTGGACTCCTTCAATAGCAGATAGGAGACCAAAACTGCACACAATACTCAAGGCGTGGTCTCACCAAGGCCCTGTATAAGTGCAGCAAAACATCCGTACTCTGATACTCAAAATCTCTCACTATGAAGGCCAGCATGTCATTAGCTTCCCTCGCCCCTTGTTATGAAGTTGTATCTTCATGCCAACTTCTATCGTGATACAGGTTTCATTACACCCCTCACCCCCTTTTCCTAAATTGCCACCATTTAGATAATAATCTGCTTTCTTGTTTTTGCGACCCAAGTGGATAACCTCAACACCGTAAGATAAAAGCTAACACATCTTCACGTTGATTCATGATTTTGTCAGCCTTATTGACAATGGTTTATACTGAATAAACAATTTAATGGAAGATGACATTTTGTGGAAAATTTCTTTTCAGAGGTGACATCATTATACTTTGTTGCAATGTTCAGCATCCACTGTGTCCATGAAGTAGGATTTCAGGATATTATTTCTGAGATACTTTTACACAAATAGGATTATAACCTGGCGTTGTGTGATTTTTAACTTGACACAAATACCCACCTTCAGCCAGACTCCAACAGAATATTCTAAAGCATAAAATATGGGCCAAGAAGTGTTCAATCATTTGCTTCTATGACATGGAGGTGTCTGATAATTTGGTCGACTCTTCACACACACACACCATCACTTTTAAAAATCATTATTGATGCAAATTATCACATCAGGAGACCTCAAAATGACAAATAATAAAGAATAAAATAACTTGTATAATGTAAATGTACAATGGAAGAAACCTACATGAACAAAAGAACAATGTTGTTTTTCTTTAATTGACCACTATTCAATTACAGAGATCAATTATTTTATTAAACATTTTCATAACTCTTGCACACAGCACTGAATAACCTATTGTTTCCTTCAGTTGCCTGGAAGTCTGATTCTGTACTACAGTTTTCAAGCGTTCAGGCCTCATATTCAGAATAGACTAAATGGTAGATAACATCTAGCACGACAAATAACAAAAAAGGAGCAAAGTCTGATGGAGCTTGCAACTGACTGATCCTTTATGGATCAGCTAAATCTTTTCTACTTTTTAATTAAAAGTAAAGAAAATGGAAGTTAATTATCCCGTAAAGATTAGCTCGTGGGCATGTTTCTGTAAATTACTTCTAATTAAAAGCAAATTGTGAAATGACATTCAAACCACTGAACACTGTCCTTTTGAACACTACACATCTAGTACTGATTTTCATCACTGTAAAATTTAAATGTGCCTTATTTTAAACACAGTATAACTACAACAATAGTTCAAATTGCGCTTGTTTTCTATGTTTGTAAATATATTGCAGGGATTCACAGTGTCAAATAGACAACAACTTATCCATTTAATTTAGTCCTGAATCTTAATATAGAACCTATCTCTCACCTAATTGTTCTGGGTTTTCTTTATTTTCTGATGCTGGGTACTAAACATACTGAGGAACAGAATATTCCTTCCAGTTTACATCTGATATAGTATAAAGACAGCATGTAACTGGTGACACAGTAGTCAGTGCCCAGTAATAAGCATCCAAAACATTTAATAATTCAGGAGAGCTTCGCTTGCCCCACTGGCAGGTTTTTCTAAAATTAATTTGTGGGACTTGTGCATTGCTGACTGGCAGCATTGGTAGCCTATCCCGTGTTGCCCTTGAGAAGTTGGTAGTAAGCTGCCTTCTTGGATCGCTGCAGTCCAATTGCTGTTGGCTGACCCACAAGGGAGGGAATTCCAGGATTTTGACCCAATAACTGTGAAGGAACAATGGTATATTTCCAAGTCAAGGTGTAAGCAACTTGGAGGGGACTCGTAGGTGGTGTTCCCAAGTACCTGCTGCCCTTGTCCTTCTAGAAGGAAATGGTCATGGGTTTGGAAGGTGCTGTCTAAGGATCTTTGGTGAATGTTTGCAATGTATCTTGTAGCTGGATCATACTGCTGCTACTGACCACCGGTGGTGGAGGGATTGAATGTTTGTAGATGTAGTGCTAATCAAGCAGGTTGCTTTGTTGTAGTGGTTCTGTTCGCCGAGCTGGAAGTTTTTGTTGCAAACGTTTCGTCCCCTGGCTAGGAGACATCATCAGTGCTCTGGAGCCTCCTGCGAAGTGCTTCTTTGATGTTTCTTCCAGCATTTATAGTGGTCTGTCCTTGCCGCTTCCGGGTGTCAGTTTCAGCTGTCCGCTGTAGTGGTTGGTATATTGGGTCTAGGTCGATGTGTTTGTTGATGGAGTTTGTGGATGAATGCCATGCCTCTAGGAATTCCCTGGCTGTTCTCTGTCTGGCTTGCCCTATGATAGTAGTGTTTTCCCAGTCGAATTCATGTTGCTTGTTGTCTGAGTGTGTGGCTACTAGGGATAGCTGGTCGTGTCGTTTTGTGGCTAGTTGGTGTTCATGTATGCGGATTGTTAGCTGTCTTCCTGTTTGTCCTATATAGTGTTTATATACTATACTTTATAAACAATGGTGATAGTCATTGTCTGGCATTTGTGTGGCACAAATGTTACTTGCCATTATGCATCTTTTGCATTTGAGCACAGACTGCTTCAGTTTTTGAGAAGTCACGAATGGTGTTGAACACTGTGCAGTCATCGTTGAACATCCCCACTTCTGACCTTATGACAGAAGGAAGGCCATTGATGGAGCAGCTGAAGATTGTTGGGCCTAGGACACTACCCCGGGGTTCTCCTGCAAGAGATGTCCTGGAGCTGAGATAACTGACTCTCCACAACCACAACCATCTTCCTTTCTGCTAGATACGACTCTAACCAGCAGAGTATTTGCCCCCATTGATTCCAGTTTTGCTAGGGCTCCTTGATGCCATACTCAATCAAGTGAGTCCTTGATGTCAAGGGCTGTCACTGTCACCTCACCTCTGGAATTGAGCTCTTTTGTCCATGTTTGAACCAAGGCTGTAATGAGATCAGGAGCTGAGTGGTCCTGGCAAAACCCATACTGGGGCACTGAGCAGGTTATTGCTGAGCAGGTGCTGCTTGATAACACTGTTGATGACTCCTTCCATCACTTTACTGATGATGGAGAATAGACTGATTGGCCAGGTTGGATTTGTCCTGCTTCTTACACACAGGACATACCTGGGCAACTTTCCACATTGTCAGGCAGGTGTCAGTGTTGTAACTGTACTGGAAGAGCTTGGCTAGGGGAACGGCAAATTCTGGAGCACATGTCTTCAGTATTATTAATGGAATGTTATTGTGGCCCACTGCCTTTGCAGTCAGTATCTGGTGCCTTCAGCCATTTCTCAATATCACATGGAGTGAATCAAATTGCCTGGAAACTGGTATATGTGAAGCTGGGGAGCAATGTTGGAACCAGAGATGGACCATCAACTCAGCACTGCTGCCTGAAGATTGTTGTGAATACATCAGCCTTATATTTTGCACTGACATGCTGGGCTACTCCATCATTGAGGATGGGATATTTGTGGAGCCCCCTCTTCCAGTGAGTTATTTAATTATCCAACACCATTCATGACTGGATGTGGAAGGACTGCAGAGCTTAGATCTGATCCGTTGGCTGTGGGATCGTTTAGCTCTGTCAATCATTGCTGTTTATGCCATTTGGCACACAAGTAGTTATGTAGCTTCACCGGGTCGACACCTCATTTTTAGGTATGCCTGATGCTGCTCCAGGAATGCCCTCCCACACTCTCCATTGAGCCAGGATTGATCTCCAGGCTTGATAGTAATGGTTGATTGGGGGATATGCCAAGCCATGAGGTTGCAGGTTGTGCTGAAATATGGTTCTGCGGCTGTTGATGGTCCACAGCACCTCATGGATGCCCAGTCTTGAGCTGCTGGATCGTTATGAAGTCTGTCCCTTTTAGCATGGTGATAGTGCAACACAGCACGATGGAGGTTATTCTCAATGTGAGGCAGGACTTTGTCTCTACAAGGACAATGCAGTGGTCACTTTTACCTATACTGACATAGACAGATGCTTCTGCAGCTGGCAGAGTAGTTTTTTTTCTCTCTTGTTGGTTCCTTCACCACCTGCCGCAGAGCCAGCCTCGCCAGTATATCCTTTAGGATCCGACCAGCTTGATCAGTAATGCTGCTGCCAAGCCACTCTTAGTGGTGGACATTGAAATCCCCCACCCAGAGTACATTTTGCATCTTTGCCACCCTCAGTGCTTTCTCCAAGTGTTATTCAACATAAAGGAATACAGATACATCAGGTGAAGGAGGACAGTATGTGGTAAACAGTAAGAGGTTTCCTTGTCCATGTTTAACCTGAAGTCATGAGACTTCATGGGGTCTGGAGTCAATGTCAACGACTCCCTGGACAACTCCCTCCCGACTGTATACCTCTGTGCTGCCATCTTTGCTGGGCCTGGACATATCCAGGGATGGTAATGGTGGTGTCTGGGGTATTAACTATAAGGTATGATTTCACAGGAATGACTATGTCAGGCTGGTGGTTAACTAATCTGTGAGACAGTTCTCCCAATTTCAACACTAGCCCCCAGATGTTGGTAAGGAGGAATTTGCATGGTTGACAGGGTTGTTTGTGATTTTGCTGTTGTCTTTTCAAGTTTGATGCAAGGTGGTCCATCCAGTTTCATTTCTTTGTTGTGACTCTCTAGCAATTGATACAACTGAGTGGTTTGCTAGACCATTTCAGAGGGCAGTTGTGAGTCAACCACATGTGGCTTTGGAGTCACATGTAGGCCAGACCAGGTAAGGATGGCAGATTTCCTTGCCTAAAAGGGCACTAGTGAACCAGATGAGTTTTTCCTGACAATTAACAATGGTTTTGTGATCAGTCAACCCTTAACTCTCGATTTTTTTAAAAATTGAATTCAAATTCCACCATCAGCTATGGTGGGATTAGAACCCAAGTCCCTAGAACATTAATCAGGGTTTCTAGATTATTAGTCAAGTGATAATACCACTAACGCCATTGCCGCCACATGTGTTCACACTGTTTAAGTTCCTTATTTCTTTAAGTTGCAGATAAGTCAGCAACACTCTCTATAAACAATGCAACAAATTAAAATAACGGTAACCCCTGAACAGATATAGAAAATTGTATAACAAATCACAATGCAGCAAATTTTGATGTAAGGATGAAGGATACAAAGGATGTCATCAGAATCAGCTTTGCACAGGTTATACATGAACATACAAAGACTAACTGGGACAGTGAGACTATAGACTGTGCACTCCTGTTTGTTTTTCTTCTTATTCAGTTATGCACAAATCTCAACTTTGTCTCCTGACCTTTAAATCACCATAGACCAAGGATGAAAACTGGCACAGCACACTGCTGTCTCACAGCATTATCCGCACAAACAGCATTTGAAATGAATTCAACTAGTATATAAAAAGAGTGTGGCTCGAGCTCAAATTTCTTTTATTGGAATGTAATTGCCTTTTCTTTTATCGGTAATTTTATCCCCTGCCCTTCCTATTCACTACATGGGTTAATTTCCTGTTACCACCGGTCATGCATACTCAGGTTCCTTGAGAAGTAAATTTGCAGCAGATTCAAACCAGCAACATGTCTCTGATGCCATATAGCCAAGTAAAGCAGGAGGTACACTTTATTTCTTGTGTATCTGAACATTTTCAAAAAGACCTGATGAAATTAAACTTTTAGTGAGCTCATTTTCACATCGACTTGCAGATCATATACATATTACTTAGCGTTTGTGAGAAGATTTGTAGCTCGGGTGCTCATTGTTGTGGTTCTGTTCGCCGAGCTGGGAGTTTTTGTTGCAAATGTTTTGTCCCCTTTCTAGGTGACATCCTCAGTGCTTGGGAGCCTCCTGTGAAGCGCTTCTGTGCTGATTCCTCCAGCATTTATAGCGGCAAACAGAGAACAGCCAGGGAATTCCTAGAGGCATAGCACTTATCCACAAATTCTATCAACAGACACATCGACCTAGACCCTATATACTGGCCACTGCAGTGGACAGCAACTGACAACTGGAAGCGGCAGATTCAAACCACTATAAATGCCTGAGGAATCAGCACAGAAGCGCTTCACAGGAGGCTCCCAAGCACTGAGGATGTCATCTAGAAAGGGGACGAAACGTTTGCAACAAAAACTCCCAGCTCGGCGAACAGAACCACAACATATTACTTAGCCGTAAGCATTGATTGTACTTTAAAGCATTCTACCATTATTAGAATTAGCTTTGTTTTATACTGATGGAATTTGGTCATCAATGGCACAGTTCCATGCTCTTCAGAGACTAGCGCTTGCAATTCTTGTTAGAAGTTAGTTGGGCATGTTGGTAAATTCAGGAAATGTAAAAAATTGAGAAACTAGAGCTGTAGTTTGAAAAGTAATACTGATTTGGAGTTTTCATTTGAATCTGATGTTCCTTTCAGTAGCTATATTAATTTATATTCTGTTGGAAACCAAAACTAGTTACACAGGGAAAAGAAAAGACTGCTTACTCTTTGAAAATCTCTTGTCAAATTATTGAAGAAGTTTGTGAAATTGAATTGTGTTGCTTGATAAGGCAAATAAATGACTCATACAATAAACCTCATATTTACTGTTATCAACAAAAGAGACATTTAGCTAATTGCAACACCAAATCCTCAGTAAATGGTTCTGACTGTCAAAAACTTAGTCTGTAAAAAACTGTAACCTCAATCAAACATTCAATTGTTTACTTGGATGAGATTATTCTGGTTTTCAGAGAGCAACAATTCTAAAAGAAAGTGCAGATCAGGGAAACCACAGGTCCAAAACCCTCAATTTTATATCCTTTACGAATGCAGAATTACAGATATAGAGACAAGGGGCAGGATTTTTGCTCCAAACTGCTGAACCTCCACCATCAAGCTGAAATTGGGGATGCAATTACTAGTTATAATTTTCCCTGGGACAGACACTTAATGACAATAGGATGGGTTTGCTATTCAATTTAGGAAAGTGAACAGAATTCATTAAGTTGAATGCCTTTTAGTAAAGTTGAAAAAGATAATTTTACAACACAAGAATGACAAAGACACTGAAGAAGAGACAATTCCTTCTTAAATTCTGAACAATGGTTGGAGATACACCCCCTGACATAGCCGTGTCCCTCACATTGATAGCACACACATGAGAAGGATATCAGGGAGGCTGTGATATCGGATTTATTCAAGAAGGGAGACAAGACCAATTGTGCTAGCTGCAGAGGGATCTCCACTAACTGTTACAGAAAAGAACAGTGCAAAGATCATCCTCACCACTTCCTCCCAGTGGCAGAGGACCTTCTCCCAGAGTTGTGGTTCAGGTTTGCCCATTGGGACTATAGACATTATTTTCACAGTGCAGCAAATCAAACTGTTGTACACAGCTTATTGCAACCTCACAAAAACCTTTGAATAAGTTAACTTCAAAAGTGTATCGAGTATCTTCCTCAATTTTGGATGTCCTCAGAAAGTGTTATGGACCAGACTAGACACCTTCAAAATATTTTAAGGAGGTAGCCTCGGCCCTATGTTTTTCTTATTTTAAAGGTAGATGTAATGTGCCATACTTCAGATGCAATTCAACTGGTCAAACTACTCAAATGTTAAGCAAAGCACAATTTATTGAAATACTATAGTTAAAATACAAACAAAAGAAAGAGCAATTTAGAAATAATTTAACTCCATTGGAAAACTTAACTGAATGTTAAGATACAGTACCTATAATATTGTATTGCCAATACAACAACATCCAACAAACACCCCTCGGCAAAAAGGCAAATTCAGACACAGATTCTCACATGTACTTCTCCAATTCAGAAGGATAAACAAAATAGAAGATTCAGGAGTTAGCAGGTAGGAGACTTTCATTGAAGTTTACAACTTCTTTGAAATGCCAAAGACTTCTGCGTAAAACTAAATCTAAAAACTAAAAAACTAGAAAGCCTGGTCTGGAAGAGTTGGCCACACCCAGCATACTGCCATTCTTCTAACTTTTAAAAAAATCTAAGGCCTCACAAATTGTTAACTTTTTTAGAGATAACTGGGTGCCTCTCACTTACAACCACGTTTCAACCTCTGCATGGTGGTACAGTGGTTAGCACTGCTGCCTCACATCACTAGAGTACGAGGATTCAATTCTGGCCTCAGATGACTGACTGTGTGGAGTTTGCATGTTCTCCCAGTGTCTACGTGGGTTTCCTCTGGGTGCTCTGGTTTCCTCACACAGTCCAAACATGTGTATTGGCCATGCTATATTGCCCATAGTGTTAGGTGAAGTGGTAAAATGTAGGGGAAATGGGTCTGGTGCGTGGTGGGTCGGTATGGACTTGTTGGGCTGAAGGGCCTGTTTCCACACTGTAAGTAATCTAAAATAAGGATAAAATAACCTCTTAAAGTGATAGTATTATCACATCTCCCCGTTAAAAAAAGATGAAACCACAAAGATAGTTTCACTTTTAAACCCCATAGAATTGTTCTGCTAGTACATGCAAACATTCACTATTACAATGTACTTCAGTCTATTTACTCCTGCCACTGAACATTTCCATCCTGCTTCATCAAAGTCATGACAACGCATTGGCAATTATATTTTTTCACCCTGCCACATATATAACTTTCAAACTGAATGGCTACAATAATAACTTATATCTAAACAGTCTGGATTTTTTGTCCTTAAATTCCTCCAAAAACTTTAATGGGTTATGATCAGTACATACAACTATCTCAACTACTGAGCAGCATGGTGGCTCAGCGGTTAGCCTTGCTGCCTCACAGCATCAGGGTCCCAGGTTCAATCCCAGTCTTGGGCGACTGTCTGTGTGGAGTGTGTACATTCTACTATGGGCAATGCAAAGATGTAGAAACTGCCCATAGTGTTAGGTGCATTAGTCTGTGGGGGATGGGTTACTCTTTGGAGGATTAGTTGGGCTGAAGGGCCGGTTGCCACACTTTAGGGAATCTAATCTGTAGCACCAAAACTCCCATCGATAGCTGCTTTGTGTGGCTAACACTGGGGCAATCGTCAACACAGCTTTCAGGCTGTCAAATGCCTTCTTGGCAGTCCACTGCCCACTGATATTTTCTGCACTTTTTCAGTAAGTTAATCAGTGGGGCAAACACACTGCTAAAATTCGGTACAAATTTCTGATAAAACCCCCTTAATCCCAGTAAGCATAGTACTGCCCTTTTCATCAATGGTATGGGAAACTCCCCAATGACCTTTGTTTTCACATCGCATGGGCCATCTGTGCATGTCCAATTACAAAATGCAGGAATTGGACTTGGGCTCTTGCAAACCCACCAAGCCCGTCTTTTGAAGTCAATGGAACAATTCCAATAGATTCTGCAACTGTTCCTTCTAGGTGTGACTAAAAATCACCAGGTTGTCAATGTATACCATGCAGTCGGATAATCCAGAAATGACAGTCTTTGTTAGTCTTTGAAATGTGGTTGGTGTATTTTTCATACTAAGTGGCATGACTTTAAGTTGGTAAAGTCCATTCAGAATTACAAAATTGTCTTTGCTCTTTTGGATAAAGATACCCGCCAATATCCTCTGAGTAAGTCCAATTTAGAAATTTAAGCTACTTGCCCACCTTCTCAGTCAGTGTTCCAAATTAATTAGAAATGGACTAGGAAACGAATCAGACTTTGTAACTGCATTGACTTAATGATGATCCATGCATAATCATCAAGTACCATCTGGTTTTGGCACCCTTAATATGGTTAAGCTCCAGTTGCTACAACTTACTTCGATTATGTTTTCCTTGAGCATGTGTTCAATTTCTATTTGAAATGATGCCACTTTTAGCAGGTTAAGTCTATATGGATGTTGCTTAATTGGAACAGCATTTTCTATATCTACCACATGTGCAATTAGATTAGTGCATCCAAGCTTATTCCCACATATCTCCCCAGGCAATGTAATAACTATTTCAGGTCATTTTGATTTTTCTCTCAAAGGTCATGCAATAATTTATCCCAATTCTTGAGAACTTGCTCACTGTCCAATTTAATTTTAGAAATGTCCAATTCAGAATCTTCTGATTTTGGTTATTCACTCTATGTTGTAATGAGTAACACATTCTCCTTTTGCTTTCCTATCAAAATATTTTTTGAGCATATTCGAATGATGCACTCTGTGATTGCTTTCTATCTGGTGTTCTTATCAAATAATTCACCTCTCTCAATCTCCTTTCAATTTGATAAAGTCCACTAAACCTTGTTTTTAAAGATTCACCTATCACTGGAAGTAACACACAGTCTATTTCCGACAGCAAAATTGTGAATTTTTGATTTCTTGTCCACTTCCTGTTTTGTCACATGCTGTGCTACATTTAAATACATCTCTATTTCCAACAACCAACTCAATACGGATATCAACTTTAAATCCACTTACCCCCACTGCCACCTCAACTACACCTCCTCCCAACTCCCCTCCGAAATGCTATCCCTTATTCCCAACTTGTCGGCCTCTGCCGTATCTGCTCCCAGGATGATCAATTCCACTACAGAACATTCCAGGTAGGCTCCTCCTTCAAGGACCACAATTTCCCCTCCCACATAGTGAATATTGCCCTCCAGTGCATCTCCTCCAATTCCTGAACCTCTGTGCTTAAACCCCAGCCTCCAACTGCAACAAGGATAGAACCCACCCTGTCCTCACCTTCCATTCCACCAATGTCCGGATATAACTCACCATCCTCTTCAGCCATTTCAGCCACTTACAGTCAGACCCTACCACCAGAGATATATTTCCCTTCTTATCCCTTTCAGCATTCTGCAAAGACGATTCCCTCCACGACTCCATCCTTAGGTCCACAGCTCCCACCAACCCACCCTCCAATCTCAGCACCTCTCTTGCCATCACCAGAGATGTAAAACTTGCACCCACACCACCCCTCTTGCCTTCATTCAAGGCCCCAAAATATCCTTCCACATCCAGCACAAACTTTCCTCCATATCCAAACACCTCATCTACTGTGTCTGTTGTTCTCAATGTAGTCTCCTCTACTTTGGGGAAACAGGGCTGCAGTTTACAAAATGTTTCAGGGAATATCTCTGAGACACATGCACTAAACAACTCTACTGCTCATTGGCCGACCACTTCAATTCCACCTCCACTCCGCCAAGGACATGTTAGTCCTTGGTCTCCTCCACCACCAAATCCCAGCCACCCACCGACTAGAGGAAGAACACCTTATCTTCCACCTTGGAACCCTCTGACCACATGGAATCAATGTTGATTTCACCAGTTTCGTCATCTATCCTCCCCGCCCACCCCCCACCTTATCCAAGATTCAACCTTCCAACTCGGCACCATCCATGTGAACTGTCCGACCTGTCCATCTTCCTTTCCACCTATCCACTCCAACCTATCACCATCATCTCCACCTCCATCTACCTATAGCATTCCTAGCTACCTTGTCCCCAGCCCCAAACCTTCTCCTATTTATCTCTCAGCCCCCTTGGACAGCCCCCATCCCCACATTCTTGATGAAGAGCTTATGCTTGAAACATTGAATTTCTTGCACCACAGATACTACCTGATGAGCTGTGCTTTTCCACTACCACACTTTCTGACTACTTTTAAATGCGGTCTTGTTCAGTCACCCACTCTATTGTAATCTTTCCCTAAAGTTTGACACATAGTCCAAACATGTAGTCTTTGAACACTGACTCACCAATTTCTCCTTAATTAATTTCAGTGGTCTTCTCACCTCATGCCCAAAAGCTCATTCAAATGGTAGATTCATTTGGTGCATCCCTAATTGAAAAATGGACAAATGGATTTCCTTTCTCACAATCCTCTAGACAGTCTAAGCCCTCAACATGCCCTTTAAAATTTGATGCCACTATTCTAATGCTCCCTGTGATTCTGGATGGTACATAGTGGATTTGAATCATTTTATTCCTAAACTATCCATAACTTACCTGAATAATTTTGATGTAAAAAATTGACCCTTGATCTGATTATTTCTCATGGGGAGTCCATATCTAGTGAAAAATTTGAATAACTCTTCTACAATCTTCAGTTGTGATATTGTGCACCAAATGGCCTCCGGAAATCTCAAGTACACATCCATTATAGTTATGAAATACTGATTCCCACTTTCTGCTTTAGGTAGTAATCTTAAGTAATCAATTAGGATCTTTGTAAAAGGTTCTTCAATGCAGAAATGGTATTAAAAGTATTAGCTTTATCACTGCCTGAGGTGATACCTCAGTTACCTGCCATGTCTGGCAAGATTCAACTACATCCTTATGCAGTCCAAGCCAGAAAAAATGACCTACTGTTAATTAAAATGCTACCTCAATACTTCCTTTAAATAACATACCAGTAATACAACTTCATGGACTTCTGCCCATTTCTCTTCTGTCTAAATATGTGATGGTCTCCATCTCCTTATTAAGACATCACTTTCAAGATGATAACATTTTGGGATACAGATTCTTCTTTGATATGTGCCTTTTGCTACAATGGCTTTAGTTTTTTTTATCTTTCTGTTGTAATTCAGTTCATTTCTGCGATCTAAAAATATCCACTTTGTCCTCCACTTGTTCTAACATTTTCTCAACCATTTAATCAACTCGGTCTCTGCTAATTGTATTTCAACTTCCTTATCTTTCTTCTTTAATTTCTCCTCCTACTTCAACCTGTGGCTTTGTGATCTTGTGATTTTTTACAGTCACGAAAAATCACAGGATATACTCCCTGTAATACCTCAGTTACCTGATTTTCCACTGACTTTTCAACTACAGTAGGCAGCACTCCTACTTGTGATCCAACTATATTATTACCAAGGACAAGGTGCATTCCCAGAATCAAGAGTTATGCCAGTACTCCTACCACCACTTCTCCACTTTTCACTGGACATTCTGGCCTCACTTTATATAATGGAGGGCTTATTCCACATATTACCACTTTTCCAGGGCAATAATTCTTCTCAAAGCTCCTCATCTCTCAATATAAAAGATTGGCATGACCAGGTTGCAGTTTTGGATGAAGATTTTTAGCTTCTATTGTGCTTTCATAAAATCCCTACAGTATGGATGCAGGCCATTCAAGTCCACGCTAACCCTCAAAAGAGCATCCCACACAGAACCACCTGTAACCCTGTATTTCCCATGGCCAATCCACCTAAACAACACACCTTTGGCCTATGGGAAGAAACCCACACAGATAGAGGGAGAATATGCAAACTTCACACAGCCTGAAGTTGAAATTAAATGCAACTCCCTGTCATATGAGGCAGCATTGCTGATCACTGAGCCACCGTGCCTTCACGACTTCAACAAAATTCACTGCCTTATCCTATTTTCCCACATCCATCTTCCCAGTGCTTTTTCTAAACAACCAAAACTCCATCTTCGTGTGGCCTAATTTATTGCAGTGAAAACACCTGAGCATTGTTATTTCTCTTTCTCCATTGTGGGTTTACTTTTTATGCTGTGGTAAACTGTCTTTGTTGCCTTCAATGAGATCTCCTTTTCCTGTACCACCTTCACTTTTCTCCAATTTGTACCCCTCACAACTTGAAATTGATGTTGGAATCCAAAACTCTGATTTATGAATCAATTCATAATCATCTGCCATATGGTTTTGACTCTCTACCCTTCCACATGAGTTCTCACTACTTCACGAAGTGAATTTTTGAACCCCTCCAAAATAATCATCTAAGATTATGTTTGATCCATTTTCAATGCCCTTATCTACTTATTAAAATCACTTTGTTTGATTTTTTTCAAACTCAATGTACATTAGGCACCAATCCTAAGATTCCTCAAATATTGTATGTCGGCTTATGGTACCAATTCATATGCACTTAAGATGGCTTTATTCACCATACTCCCCAGATACTTCCTCTGACCATGATGCAAATACATTACTAGCTCTACCTACCAACTTTGTTTGGATCAGCAAATCCCACAAGGTCATGAGCCATTTCGTTTGTTTAGCCACTTTCTCAAATGAAATGAAAATGTCTTCCATATTCTTCTCATTGAACTTAAGCAATGCTTAGATATATTTAAACAGATTCCCACCAGGCTTTTGGCCACGATGGGTTTGCACATCATCACTACCCTCCTCACTGAGCCCACCATCGACCTTCCCTTCCGCCTTTTTAATTCAGCTTTCCTCTTTAATTACTGACTTCTGAAGTTCAAATTCTCTCTTTTTCTGCTTTTCTTCTCTCTCTCTCTCTCTCTCTCGCTCTCTCTCTCTCGCTCTTTCTTCTGCCAGGGCCTTTGTCTCATTTTCTTTTACCTCTGATTTTAATTGTCATTCAAACTGTTGGATTTATTTTTCTCTTTTTTTGTTGTGGCAGGCATTTCTTTTTCCTTTTCTTTTACCTCTAATTCAAACAGCTTTATTTGGAATTGAATTTTAGCCATTTCCAAAGATTCCAATGACATTTCCAGCAATTTTAAATGTTGAGATATTGTTGCAACTGCCTCAACTATTTTCCGTTTCATTGTAGGCACAGGGAACCCCAAGTCCAGCTTGTTTGCAAATTCTGAAAGCTTTGCCTTGCTCACTTTTCATTAAACTCCCAAAGTCACTTCCTCCACTCCAAGGGAAGTCTTATTCATTGAAAGAGTCAATACTACACAAGGCACACCCTATTCAACAACCAAGAGACACTAATACCTACCACTTGCCGTCTTTGAGTCCAGCAATCCTAAACCCAACTTGGAATTATAGATTTTGATCCTGACAAGAGCACCCAACTTGTTATGGACCAGACCAGACTGCCTCAAATATTTTAAGAAGTTAGCCTAGACCCTAATGTTTTCTTATTTTAAAGGAAGCTATGAAGTGCCATGTTCCAGGTGCGACGTAACTCATCAAACTACTGGACATTAAACAAAACATGAATTTAAACACAATAGCTAAAATGCAAACAAAAGAAAGCGTAATTTAGAATAACTTAACTGTTGGAAAACTTGACCGAATGATAGATACAGTACCCATTACTAATTAACTGTTCCAATATAGTAATATCCCATAAACACACCCCTTGGGAAAAAGGAAGCGCCAGACAAAAATCCTTACATGTAGTTCTCCAATACAGGAGGAAAAAGCATCAAGAGAAAATTCAGAGAGTGCAGCAGCCAGGTGACAGTCACTGAAGCTTGAAACTCTTGAGACCCCAAAAATTTTTGATGCTACTGAAAAAAAACAAAAACCCAGAAATCTGGATCTGGGAGAGCTGGCCACACCCATTCAGGTTGTTTAAAGAAAAAGGTCTCAAGTCTTTTTCTGTAGCTAGTTCAGCAACCTCTCTTTAAAAAAAAAGCAGAAGAAAATAACCTTTCAAAGTAACAGGATTGTCAAAAGAAGGAAAAGGAAAATGGATTGATCACATGAGAACTCATAGGCTTCCTTTGTCTCTTTCCCTGCTACTCCTAGTATCCTGAAAAATAGCATCCAGTAAATAGACACATCGAGAAGCATCCATTTACTGGCAATTCAAAGACACTTTAAAAATTGCCACATGATATCAATTAAACAACAGTGATCTCAAGGTTAAGACTAAGATCTGAAGGGCTCCAAAGATTCTTTGAACTGCCTACTCTTGTGTGAGACACTTACCTCTTTTTAAACTTTATACCTGTATCTGTGTGTTTGAGGTCACATTTCATGATTTTCCTTGTGGTGAGTAAAGAATGAAATTATTTTCCTTTCACTCAAGAAAACCTTGTAATTGGCTTTTTGATTGAGTAAATCACATTTTAATTGAAGTTGGATATATCTGCATGTAAAAGAAAAATGTAAATTGTAATTGCAGGCAGCAAAGTGGTAGTTAGAAAGAGGGGAACTAATTCGCCACACTTCATTTGGTTGTAACATATTTTAAATCAATCTTCTTAACTTGACCTACCTGCAAAGACGTGTGCGTAGACATTTCCAGATCTCTTTCTGTTATTTAGCAAATACTTAGATTAGATTCCCTACAGTATGAAAATAGACCCTTCAGCTAAACCACCAAAGAGTAACCCACCCAGACCCATTGCCCTACATTTGTCCCTGACTAACACTATGAACAATTTAGCATGGCCAATTTATCTGACCAGCACATCTTTGGATTGTGGGAGGAAACCAGAGCACCCAGAGGAAACCCACATAGACCACTGGGAGAATGTGCAAACTCCACACAGACAGACACCCAAGGCAGAAATTGAACCTAGGTCCCTGGCACTGTGAGGGAGTAATGCTAACCACTGAGCCACTGTGCTGCCCCAGCTTCTCTGTAATTTAGGTTTGAAACTGCATTACTTCACACTTCATCACACTGAACCTCACAGAATCATAATCATGGAGTCATATAGTCATACAACATGGTCCAACCAGTCCATGCTAACCATGTCACCAAACTAAACTAGTTCCACCTGCCTGTGCTTGGCCCATATCCCTCTAGTCAACTTATCCAAATGTCTTGTAAACATTGTAACTGTACCTGCATCTATCACTTTCACTGGCAATTCAGTCTACACATCAAACCACAGTCTGTAAAAAAGTTGCCCCTCATGTCCTTTTTAAATCTTTCTCCTCTCACCTTAAAAATATGCTGCCAAGTTTTGAACTTTCCCACCTGAGGGTAAAGACTCTTGTTATTCACCTTATTTATGCCCTCATGGTTTTATAAACCTAGATAAGCTCACCCCTCAACATACAAGTAAAAAAAAGTCCCAGCCTTTCCAGTCTGTTTGTATGTATCAAATCCTCCATTCCCAACATCCTGGTAAATCTTTTTTTGAACACTCTCCAATTTAATAATGTTCTTATTATAATAGGGCAATCAGAACTGCACACAATATTTCAAAAGGGACCTTACTAACATTCTGTACAACCTCAACATGACGTCCCAACTCCATTCTCAAAGGTCTGAGCAATGAAATCAATCATGCTCAATGCCTTCTTAAACACCTTGTCTAACTGAGATGCAAATTTCAAAAAATTATGTACTTGAATCCCTAGGTCTCTCTGTTCTACAACACTACCTTTAATTGTATCAGTCCTACCCTTGTTTGCATTACCAAAATGGAATACTCCATTTTTATCCAGATTAAACTGCACCTGTAAATCCTTAGGCCATTGACCCAATTGATCGCTTTGTAATCTCAGATAATCTTCTTCACTGTCTAATTTTAGTGTCATCTGCAAACTTACTAACCATGCCTTCTATATTCTCATTCAAATCATTTATATAAATGATAAACAAGAATGGACCAATTGCCAATCCCTGTGGAACAACATCACTGGTCACATGTATCCAGTCTGAAAAAAAAAGTCCACCACCACCATTACTCCCGGTCTCCTACCACAAAGTCAATTTTGTATCCAATTAGCAAACTCACCCTGAATCCCATGTGATCTAATTTTACGAATTAGTCTATTGTGCGGAACCTTGTCAATGGCTTTACTAAAGACTTTTGGTTCCTTCATTAAAAAACTCAATTAAGTTTATCAGACATGATTTTCTGTACACAAAACCATACTGACTATCCCTCATCAATCTTTGCCTCTCCAAATGCATGTAAATCTTACCTTTCAGAATCACTGATGTCAGATTCTCAGGACAATAGTTTTCAGGCTTCCTTTCTTAAACAGTTTTAGCAACTCCAGTCCTCCAGCACTTCACTCACATTTATAAGTCATAAATGTTTCTTCTGGAGGTCCCACAATTTCCTCCCTCATTTTCCACAATATTCTGGGATATATTTAATCAGGTCCTGGCAATAAAAGTTGATGGGAAATATTCATTTATGATCTCTCCCATCTCCTGACCTCAACACAAAAATGACCTTGTTGACCTTTAAGGGGTCCTACTCTTTCTCTAGTTGCTCTCTTGCTCCTAATGTATTTGTAGAAATCTTCTGGATTATCTTTAATCTTATCTGCCGAAGCTATCTCATATCCCCTCTTTGTCTTCCTGATTTCCTTCTTAAAATGTCCCTACACTCTTTAGCAGTTGTCTGGATCTAACATGTGATTTTTTTTTTCTTGACTAGAATCTCAATATCTTTATTCATCCATTGTTTCCAAATCTTGCCAGCCTTGCCTTTCATTCTGACAGGAAATTAGTGACATTATTGTACTTTTGAAGGCTTCCCATTTGTCAGCCATCTCTTTACCTATGAATAGTCAACTCCAATCAGTTTTTGAACATTCTTGTTTGATACTCTTAAAATTTGCCTTACTCAAGTTAAAAACTTTAACTTTTATGGAAGCTTTATCTTTTTTCATAACTATATTAAAACTAACAGAATTATGATTACTACTCCCAAATGTTCTCCTACTAACACTTGAGTCACTTGACCTGCATTATTTCCCAAGAGAAGGTCAAGTTCTGCTCCTTCTCAACTAGGTACATTTACATATTGATAGAGAAAATTTTCTTGAACATTTAACAAATTTTTCACCATCCAAACTTTTAAAACTATGGCAGTCCTGATGAAGGGCTTTTGCCCGAAACGTCGATTTTCTGGGTCCTTGGATACTGCCTGACCTGCTGTGCTTTTCCACACCACTGTGATCTAATCTATGGCAGTCCCAGTCAATACTTGGAAAATTAAAATCCCCTGCTTTATCTTTCCTACATATATTTGAGATCTCTTAACACATTCATCTGCTAAACAGCTGTCTATTTCACCAGTACCTGATGCCATACTTTTCATTATGGTACATGCATTTAGACGTATTACATAAGAATGAGCAGAAACTAGAAATTTAATAACATGCTTAAACTAGTATGAAAAGCCTTAAGTGACTGTTGTAGTGCTATTGTCACTGGACTAGTAATTCAGAGCACCAGGCTCATAGTCTGAGGATATGCATTCAAATCCTACCAGAGCAGTTACTGAAAATTGAATTCAGTTCATAAACCTGGAATAATAAAAGCTAGTCTAATGGTAACTTGGAAATCAGTGTCGATTGTCATTAAAACAAACTATCCAGTTCACTAATGTGTTAAGGGAGAAATAACCACCATCCTTACCTATATACACGACTCCAAATCGATAGTGAAGTGGTCAATTCTGAAATACATAGTAGATAGGGCTGGACAACAAATCCTGTCCTTTTTGGCCAAAGACAGAAGTCACAAGACTTCTGGGTAATCCAAGATGGAGTACGGGAAAAACTTGTGGCGATAACAACTGACTGTGTTTTGAGGTATTTTGGGCATTAGAGGTGATTTCCTCGAATTTCAGGAGGAACAGTTATTGTTTTATATGCTGTTGCATTGTTTTGGAGCTTTGGAGCAAACAAAGTTAAAGTACAGCAATTTTGAAAGGGAAAAGGACAGACAATGGGCAATACGTGGTCAGTGAAGGGGGAGAGAGAGAGAGAGAGTGGGATGGTGGTATAGTGGTGAGCATAGCTGCCTTCCAAGCAGTTGACCCGGGTCCGATTCCCAACTCAGGCGACTGACTGTGTGGAGTTTGCACGTTCTCCCCGTGTCTGCGTGGGTTTCCTCCGGGTGCTCCGGTTTCCTCCCACAGTCCAAAGATGTGCAGGTCAGGTGAATTGGCCATGCTAAATTGCTCGTAGTGTTAGGTAAGGGGTAAATGTAGGGGTATGGGTGGGTTTCGCTTCGGCGGGTCGGTGTGGATTTGTTGGGCCGAAGGGCCTGTTTTCACACTGTAAGTCTAATCTAATCTAAAAAATCTCCAATAGTGAGTAGAGTGGATTCTTTCTTGATTTTGTCTTTTTATTGGGATCTGTCTATTGATTAAATTTTTAAAATATAAGCTATATGCCTGGAACAGTGTTTGTAGAGCAATAAGAAGGTGCTATTTTCTGGGTCTGCAGATTGGAAGGAGCAAAATGTCCTTTAGTAGAGTGATATGTTCTTCTTGGCGGATGTGCAAGTTTTGAGAGAGTCTACATCTTACTGAGGATTATATCTGCAATAAATGTCATTGGTTGAGAATCCTACCAGATTGAATAGATCGATTGAAATAACAGTTAGAGGCAATGAAGCATTTACAAGAGCAAGGGAATGTGATGTATGGCAGTTATAGGAAGGGAGAAAAGCCACGAATACAGTCACATGGATGGGTTAACTCTAGTAAAGTTAGGAGAAGTAGGCAGGTAGTGCAGGATTTTTCTGTGGCTATCCCCATTTCAAACGAGTATGCTGTTTAGGAAAATGTAACAGGTCATGGACTTTCAGGGGAATGTAGCATGAACATCCAACTTTTTGGTATCAAGATTTGGTATAATGTAATGAGGGGTATGTTGGGTTCCAAGAATTAGATATGTTAGGGGACTCTCTAGTCCTAGACACAGACAGAGGTTTCTGCTGCCAGCAGTGAAAAATCAGAATGGTGTGTTGCCTCCCTGGTGCCAGGATCAAGAATGCCTCAGAAAGGGTGCAGAATGTTCTCAAAGGGGAGAGGGACCAGAAGGAGGTCATTGTGCACATTGGAACCAGCGACATAGGGAAGGTAAAGGATGAGATTCTGAAGGAAGAATATGGAAAGTTAGGCAGGAATTCAAAAAGGAGGTCCATGAGTAATATCTGGGTGCTACAAGCTAGTGAGGGTAGGAATAGGAAGATAGAGCAGATGGATGCATGGTTGAGGAGCTAGTGTATAGGAGAAGGATTTGCATTTTTGGATCATTGGAATCTATTCTGGGGTAGAAGTGACCTGTACAAGAAGGATGGATGACACCTGAATTGGAAGGGGACTAATATACTGGCTGGGAGACTTGCTAGAGCTGCTCAGGAGGATTTAAACTAGTAAGATTGGGGGGATGGGACCCATGGAGAAGGTGAGGAAAGACACCAATCTGAGACTGGTATAGAAGCGAGCCAAACAGTCAGGGCAAGCAGGGACAAAGCAGAGAACAAGGTAGGACTGATAAATTAAACTGCATTTATTTCAATGCAAGGGGCCTAACAGGGAAGGCATATGAACCCGGGCATGGTTAGGAACATGGACCTGGGATATCATAGCAATTACAGAAATGTGTCTCAAGGATGGACAGGACTGGCAACTTAATGTTCCAGGATACAAATGCTACTGGAAGGATGGAAAGGGAGGCAAGAGCAGAGCGGGAAGTGACGTTTTAATAAGGTATAGCATTACAGCTGTACTTAGGGAGGATATTCCTGGAAACACATCCAGGGAAGTTATTTGGGTGGATTTGAAAAATAAGAAAGGGATGATCATCTCATTGGGATGGTGTTATAGACCCCTTAATAGTCAACAGGAAATCAAGAAACAAATCTGTAAGGAGATTTCAGTGATCTGTCAGAATAATAGGATGGTTACGATAGGGGATTTTAACTTCCCAAACATAGACTGGGATTGTCATAGTGTTAGGGGTTTAAGTGGAGAGGAATTTGTCATGTGTGCAGAAGAAAATTTTCTGATTCAGTATGTGGATGTACCTACTTAAGAAGGTGCAAAACTTGACCTACTCTTGGGAAATAAGGCAGGGCAGGTGACTGAGGTGTCAGTGGGGGAGCACTTTGAGACCAATGACTATAATTCATTGAACATAGAACAAAGAAAAGTACATGCTCAGTAGTCGCTTAAATGTCCCTAATGACTCTGCTTCTACCACCACCGCTGGCAGCGCATTCCATGCATTCGCAACGCTCTGTGTAAAGAACCTACCTCTGATGTCTCCTCTATACCTTCCTCCTAACATCTTAAAACTATGACCCCTCATGGCAATCAATCTTGCCCTGGGGAAAAGTCTCTGGCTATCGATTCTATCCATGCCTCTCGTTACCTCAATCAGGTCACCTCTTTTCCTCCTTCTCTCCAGAAAGAAAAGTCCAAGCTTAGTCAACCTCTCTTCATAAGACAAGCCATCCAGTCCATGCAGCATCCTGGTAAACATTCTTTGCACCCTCAGCAAAGCCTCTGCATTTTTCCTACAATAGGGCGACCAGAACTGGACTCAATATTCCAAGTGTGGTCTCACCAGAGTTTTGTAGAGCTGCAGCTCTTAAAGTCGATCCCTTGTTAATTAAAGCCAAAAGACCATATGCTTTCTTACAATCCTATTCACTTGAGTGGCAGAGATCTATCCACTTGAACACCAAGATCATGCTGTTCCTCCACCATGCCAAGAATCCTGCCTTTAATCCTATATTCAGCATTCAAGTTCAGCCCTCTAAAATGCATCACTTCGCATTTATCCAGGTTGAACTCCATCTGTCATTTCTCAGCCCAGCTCTGCATCCTCTCAATGACGTGCTGCAGCCTATAACAACCCTTCCTTTGTGTCATTGGCAAATTTATTAACCCACCCCTCAACATCCTCATACAAGTCATTTATTAAAAACTACACACAGAAAGACCCTTGCGTGACACTACATACGACTGACCTCCAGGCAGAGTACTTTCCATCTACAACCACTCTCTGCCTCTGTCAGCCAACTAATTCTGAATCCAGAGAGCAAAATCTCCCTGTATCCCATACCTCTTGACTTTATGAATGAGCCTACCATGGGGAAACTTATCAAATGTCTTGTTGAAGTCCATAAACACTACATTCACTGCTCGACTTAGTCATCCTGTCTTGTCACCTCTTCAAAGAACTCAATAAGATTTGTGAGGCATGACCTGCCCCTCACAAAGCCATGGTGGCTGCTTTTAATCACGCTATGCTTTTCTAAATAGTCATAAATGCTATCCTTCAGAATTCTTTCTAAAACCTTGCTGACCGCAGATGTAAGACTGACTGGTCTATAATTGTCAGGGATTTCTCTATTCCCCTTGTTGAAAAGAGGGGCAACAATTGGAACTTGCTCAGATGGACCAATGGGCTGAGGAGTAGCAGATGGAGTTTAATTTAGATAAATGTGAGGTGCTGCATTTTAGGACAGCAAATCTTAGCAGGACAGCTTCATGATAAGGTCCTAGGGAGCATTGCTAAATAAAGAGACCTTGGAGTGCAGGTTCATAGTTACTTGAAAGTGGAGTCACAGGTACATAGGATAGTGAAAAAGGCGTTTGGTATGTTTTCCTTTATTGGTCAGAGCATTGAGTATCGGAGTTGGGAAGTCATGTTGTGGCTGTACAGGATGTTGGTTCGGCTCCTTTTGGAATATTGCATGCAATTCTGGTCTCCTTTCTATCAGAAGGTGCTGTGAAACTTGAGTGGGTTCAGAAAAGATTTATAAAGATGTTGCCAGGGTTGGAGGATTTGAGCTATCGGGAGAGGCTGAATAGGCTGGGACTGTTTTCATGGAGAGTTGGAGGGTTAGGGTGACCTCATAGAGGTTTATAAAATCATGTGGGGCTTGGATAGGATAAATAGACAAAGTTTTTTCCCTGGTGTGGGGGAATCCAGAACTAGAGGGCATACAGAGGGTGGTGTGTGTATGGAATAAGCTGCCAGAGGATGTGGTGGAGACTGTACAATTGCAGCATTTAAAAGGCATCTGGATGGGTGAATAGGAAGGGTTTGGAGGGATATGGGCCAAGTGCTGACAGGTGGGACTAAATTAGGTTAGGGTATCTGGTCAGCATGGATGAGTTGGACTGAAGGGTCTGTTTTCGTGCTGTACATCTCTGTGACTCAATGACATGAAATCAGGTTATAGTCAAACAGCTTCATTTGAAATCATAAGCTTTCAGAACGCTGCTCCTTCATCAGGTGAAAGACATTTTTGGCAACACTCACATCCCAAGAAAGACTGAAGTTTAAAATAATCTTAAGACAATAATATATTCTTAGTATTCAAAAGCTAATGAGAGTAGCCTTTTTTTATTCACTTGTGAGATGTGGATATAGCTAGGGTGGTCAGCCTATCCTAATTGCCCTTGAGAAGGCAGTGGTAAGTTGCCATCTTGAACCATGACAGTCTGCATGCTGCAAGTTGACCCAAAATGCTCTTAGAAAGGGAATTCCAAGATGTTGACCTAGCGACAATGAAGGAACGGCGATATAGTTCCAAGTCAGGGTAGTGAGTGTCTTGGAGCGAAACTTGCAGGTGGCGATATTCCCATTTATCTGGTGCCTTTTTCCTTTAGTTTGAAGTGGCTGTGGGTTTGGAAGATGAAGTCTCAGGATCATTGGTGAATTTCTGCAATGTAACTTGCAGACAGGAAACACCACATTTACTGTGTCGGTGTAGAGGATTGGATATTTTTAGATGTGGTGCCAATCAAGAAGACTGCTCTGTCCCAGATATTATCAAGGTTCTTGCATATTGTTGAAGCTGCACCCATCTGGGCAGGTGGGAGTATTCCATCACACTCCTGACTTGTACCTTATAGTTGGTGATCAAGCTTTTGAGTCTCAGGATTAGAGTTACTCACTGCAGTATTCCTAGCCTTTGACCTGCTCATAAGCCATTGCGTTTATGTGATGAATTCAGTTGTGTTTCTGGTCAATGGTAACCCCAGCGATGTTGCAAGTGAGGGATTCAGTGATGATAACACCATTGAATGTCAAGGGGGTCAATTAAAGTATTTCTTATTGGAGATGGTCATTGCATGGCATTTGTGTGAAGCAAATGCTACTTGCCACTTGTCAGTTCAAGCCTGAATATTGTCCAGATCTTGCTGCATTTTAACATGGACTGCTTCAGGATTTGCAGAGTTACAATGGTGCTGAATATGTGCAATTATGGCAAACATTCCCATCTTTAACCTTATGATTGAGGGAAGGTTATTGATGATGCAGCTGAAGATGGTTGGGCCTAGGACACTACAAACGTTTTCCCAAATGCCAGATGTAAGTTCAACCAGCAGAGAGTTGCCCCGATGCCAATTGATTCCAGAGTTGCTGGGGCTCCTTAATGGTACACTCGGTCAAATGTGGTCTTGATGTCAAGGCTAGCACCTTCACCTCACTTTAGGACTTCAACCCTTTTGTCCAGTTTGAACCCAGGCTGTACAGTGGTCAGAGGCTGAGTAGCAGAAAATAAGCTGTGCATCACCGACCAGATTTTTGCCAAGCAGGTGTTGCTTGATGGCACTTTTTATGACATTTTCCATCACTTTGCTGATGATCAGGAGTTGATTGATGGGGCTTCAATTGACTAGGATGGATTTATCCTGATTTTTGTGTTCATGACACACCTCGGCAATTTTCAACGTTGTTGGATAGATGTCAATGTTGTAACTGTACTGGAACAGCTTGCCTAGGGGAGTGCCAAATTCTGGAGCACAAGCCTTCAGCACTTTTGTCGGAATTTTGTCAAGGTCCATGGCCTTCGCAGTATCCAGTACCTCGAAACATTTCTTGATATCATGTCAGGTAAATTAAATTAGCTGAAGACTGTTATGCATAATGCTAGGGACTATTGAAGGAAGTCGAGATGGATCATCCACTTAACACTTCTGACTGAAGACTGCTATGAATGCTTCAGTCTTATCCTTTGCACTTATCTGTTGAGCTCCTCCATCATTGAGGATGGGGATATTTGTGGAGCTTCCTTCTCCAGTGAATTGTATAATTGTTCATCACCATTTACGACTGGATGTAGCGGGACTGCAGAACTTAGATCTGATCCGTGGGTTGTGGGATTGCTTAGCTCAGTTTATCACTTGCTGCTTACGCCATTTGGTATGCGAGTAATCCTCTTTGGTAGCTTCTCCCGGCTAACATCTCATTTTCAGGGATGCCTGGTGCTTCTCTTGGCATGCCTCCTGCACTCTCCATTGCACCAGGTTGATCCCCTCGCTTGAGAATAATGATTGAATAGGGGATATGCCAGACTGTGAGGTTACAGATTCAGCTGGAATACAATTCTGCTGCTGTTGATGGCTCTCAGCGCATCTTGGATGCCCAGTCTTGAGTTGATAGATCCATTCAAAGTCTGTTCCATTTACCACAGTGATCATGCCACACAACACAATGGAGTTTATTTGCAATGTGAAGGTAGGAATTCATCTCCACTGTTACTGATATTGTCATGGATCTGCAATGTATCTGCAGCCAGTAGATTGGTAAGGATGAGATCAAATATGTTTCTCCCTCTTTTTGGTTCCCGCACCACCTGCCACACACCCATTTTTATGGCTATAAACTTTAACATTGGCAAGTACTGATTCAACAGCCAAGGGAGGACAGAATCTATTAATTGGCAGGAAGTTTCCTCTCCACGTTTAACCTGAAGCTATGAGACTTCATGGGGTCAGGAGTCAATGTTAAGGACTCCAAGGGTAATGTTTTCCTGACTCGATACCACTGTGCCTGGTCTATCCTGTCAGTGACACAGGACATATTCAGTGATGATAATGATGGTAGTATCTGGAACATTCCATTAGTATAATTAGTATAGATGCTTGACTAGTCTGTGAGATAGATCTCCCAATTTTGGCTACCCCCCCCACCACTACCACAAATGTTAGTAAGCAGGACTTTTCAGGGTCAACAGGGTTGTTTCTGCCACTGCCTATTTCGATGCATAGGTTGATGTTGGGTGTTCTGTCCGGTTTCTTTTCTTTCCGGAGGCTTCATAGCAATTGATACAAATGAATTCCTTGCTAAGGCATTACTGAGAGTAGCTGAGAGTCAACCACATTGTTGTGGACCTGGAGTCACATGTCAGCCAGACCAGGTGAGGATGGCAGGTTTCTCTCCCAGAAGGACATTAACGAACCAGACTTTTTTTTTCTGACAATAGATTTGTGGTCTTCAGTAGATTCTTATTTGTTTTTATTGAATTCAAATTCCACTATCTGTGGTGGCGGAATTGAAATCCAGTCCCCAGAACAATAGTTGAGTTTCTGGATTAATAGTCTAGCGATAATACCCACCAGTCCATTTTCCTGTGTTGCACAAATATTTTAGAAATGGCCACTCCATAGTTACTGAACACTTCCAAAAGCATCCCTAAGTCAGGCCACCCCATTTTCTTCTGCATTTACAATAATAATATTGTTCTAACTGTAACATGGCTTGTATTTGCACACCAGGTGAAATGTTCACTGCTACATACACGTGTGGACGCCTCCTTTGGAGAATCACATGGAAAACAGATAATGATACGCTTAGAATGCCTAATATCTATTATTACTCTAATTTCTCCTTGGGAATTAAATTCAGACTGCATTGGGGCATAACTGTACAGCTAACTGTATCATCTCCCCATGTCAACACATGCAAGTTGTAGCCTTAGCCAAGAGCACTAGAAATTTATTTTAAAAGCAAGTGGTAAATATAACTTCACTGAACATTCTGATATTCTCTTTGAGGATAAGGATTGTTACGCTTTCACATTCTTATTTTCTGGCTCAGCCAAGTAGTATTTTTTATCCATCCAGAAAACAAAATGAATCCATATTGTTCAACTCTTCTACTTTGAACAGTTTACTGTTCAATTAAAAAGCCCCCTATTATGAATTACATTATCACTGCAGAAAATGTATACCATTGAAATATGATGAAATATACTATTGAGATGAAATAAAACATTGTAAAACTAACTCTGACATATTTTGCATTCTAAGAAAAACATATTGGAGATGCATTGTGAGAATGTTAAACATTGCCTTGCAGCCTTTTCTCTGGAATTCCCAATAAAACACCATTCATCTAAATATCTCCCAATCAAACAGGACATGGATAGAATTTCTGTATTTGTGCTACTGATTAATAGCAGGGACCAATGGGAGAAGTGTAAAATTAATTTCAAAAGTGACAATGACAAGACGAAGCTTATAAATGTGACCTCCCAAGTTTGTGTATTTTCAGCAAAATTATTTCTTACAGGTTATGTAAACTTCACGCACACATTAGTTAGCATAATACCACAAAATCAGAATTGTTTTTCTAAAATATAATGTTCATCCTTTTAACATACAACACCACCATATCATCAACATTAGTTCCAAGACTTGAAATAATAATAGACTTACTTCTACATAGCATCTGTCATGCCCTTAGAGTACTCTAAGACTTTTGACAATCGATATTATTTTTCAATGGTAAATTTTGCTTTGTAGACAAACAATTTATACACAGCAAGATCTCACAAACAGCAATAAATGGGTGTTGGCTGAGAAATGGTGTTAATCAGGTTTCTGAGAAAATTCCCTGCTCTTCTTTTAAAATGTATAACATAATTTTAAAGTATGCATGGGACTCACTTTAATGCCTCACTCCCAGGAGACGCAGGCAGGTAATTTCCATTGGTATGGAGACACAAGGCAACATTTACAGTATATAGCATATTAATTTATGTCTCTCAATGTTTCTGAAAATGAGATGTCAAAATCAAAATAATAGATTCAAAATCAGAATTTTGCAAGACAGCATGAACATTTGGAAACATTATCTCCTGTTTTTCAACTTGGCAAACATTGCCTCTTTACCATACACTGAATGGACACTTTTTCAAGCTATCATTTCATGCTAAAATAGCTGAAAGATAGTTTGAAGATTAACTGATTGAGTAGTGTTGCACAACTTTCCCATTTTACAAATTATCTTGCAGCCTTGTAACACTGCATGTATAAGGTTCCATCATTCACACGGTGGTGGAGACAAGCACATCAGCCAGAATTGTGAAATCAGTGATTCATTTCAGCCTCCTCCTGAAGTCTCCAAATGGTCTTTAAAAACTCTATTCACTTTACATGCAATCAATAAACAGCTATAGGCTCTCAACATGGCTAGTGTTCTGGGATCTGGCAGAATCTTGGCTGTAGTGCTGAGGATTGTGCTCCAGAGCTAGTAAAACTAAACTGTTTCCATAAAGCTACAACACAAGACTCTATTTAACAGTATGGAAAGTTCTCCAGGTCTGTTTTGAATACAAGTAGCTAAATAAAACAAAAATCCAACCCAATTACTATCCTATGACCTTACACTAAGTAATCAGAAAAGTGTTGGAAGATGTCATTGACTGTACTGTCAAGCAGCACTTAACAGAGTAATATGAGTTGGTGGCACAGCATTAATGCTAGTTAATCAGGATTCTGAAAAAAATTCCCTGCTCTTCTTTTAAAACATATAACATAATTTTAAAGTATGCATGGGACTCACTTTAACGCCTCACCCCCAATCACTGGTAATGTAGAATCGACCTCTAGGTTAATGTTCTTGAGTAAAATGAAAGCCTCATCTGGTTCACTAATACCCTTTGGGGAAGAAAATCTGCCATCTTTACTTGAATATGCTTACATGTAATTTCAGACCCAAAATAAGACCATTGACTCCTAGCTACCCTCTGGGCAATTATGGATAGCTATAAACAATTAATGAATAAATATGATACGCTGCTCACCAATGTTCACTTTGATTTCCACCAGGACAATTCACCTCTGGACCTCATTATAGGCTTAGTTCCAAACATGGACAAAAGAGCGGAGCTCCAGAGGTCTGGTGAAAGTCACGATCCTGCCACTTGATCAATGGCAGTATCAAGGAGCTGTTGCAAAACTAAAGTCAATTAGGAGAAAACTCTCTGCCATATTGAATGTACTCACACCTAGTACATAGGAAGAAGTTTATGACTAGACTAAACTAAACAAAAGACTGATGCTGGAAATCAGAAACAAAAGCAGAAACTCTGGAAAAACACAGTAGGTCTGACAGCATCTGTGGAGATAAAGCAGAGTTAATGTTTCAGGTCCAGTGACCCTTCTTCAGAACTGATTGCAGCTAGGTAAAGATTGATATACGATGAGGATGGGATGGGTGGGGGGGGTGGAGAAGGGGGAGGAGTAAACAATAGGTGGAGATGGAGAGAACAGTAATTAGGCAGACAAAGGAATAGATAAAGGTCAGCCGGGAGAATCAAAAGCATCAGCAGGTTGTTAGTGGTAGCAGCTCATGTGAAGACGGGGGAGGAGTATTGTGGGGGTTGGAATAAGGACATGGGAGAAGGTGCTCAGGTCCTAAACTTATTGAACTCAATGTTGAAGCCTGAAGGCTGCAGAGTTCCCAAGTGGTCAATGAGATGCTATTTTTCTAGTTTGTGCTAAGCTTTGCTAGAGGAATGTTGCAGCCCATGAACAGAGATGTTGGCCAAGAAATAGAGTGATATGTAGAAGTAGCAGATAACGGGATTCTCAGGGTCGTTTTTGAAAATAGAATGTGCAACGGGGCGGCACAGTGGCACAGTGGCTAACACTGCTACCTCACAGTGCCAGAGACCTGGGCTTAATTCCTGCCTCGGGCAACTGTCCGTGTGGAGTTTGCACATTCTCCCCGTGTCTGTGTGGGTCTCCTCCAGGTGCTCCGGTTTCCTCTCACAGTCCAAAGATGTGCAGGTTAGGTGAATTGGCCACGCTAAATTGCCCATAGTTTTAGGTGTTGGGGAATGGGTCTGGGTGGGTTGCTCTTCAGAGGGTCGGTGTGGACTTGTTGGGCCAAAGGGCCTGTTTCCACGCTATAAGTAATCTAATCTAATCTAATCTAATCTAATCTAATCTAATCTAATCAAAACATTCCTTGTCCCAATTCTACTCGGGCCCCACTCAACTCTTTCTCCAGTACATCATCTGTAATTGGAAAAGTTTATCAATTTCATTTCCAATTTCCACCTTGCCCTCAACTTCATTTGGTCCATCCCTGACTTATCCCTTCCTTTCCTCAATATCTCTGTGTCCCTTTCTGGGGTTAGGCTGTACACCAACATCTGCAAATGATCAACTTCCACAGTTGCCCTGACTAAATATCCTCATACCCTGCTCCCTGTGAAGACTTCACTCCATTCTCCCAGTTTCTCCATCTCTTTTGCATCTGGTCCAATGATGCCAGCTTCTACAAGGCACTCAAAGGTCCAGCTTCTTCCTCAATGGTGGATTCTCCACCACCGGTAGATGACGAGCTCAGTCGGTCAAATCCATCTCCCTTACTTTGCTCTCACTTCTTCACTTACCTCCCACAACGCTGATACAGTCACCCTTGACCTCACTTACTAACCCATCAGGTTAGCCATCCACTGGATTATTAGCCACCATTTCTGCCATCTCCAGCAGGATACCATCACCAGACACATATTACATTTCCCTTCCTTATCAGCCTTCCGCAGGGACCAATTCCTCCAAGACACCTTGATTCATGCCTGCTCCACTCCCAATGCCTCCCCACATCCCAATGACACATTCCTACACAATTGTAGAAGGTCTAACACCTGCCTATTTACTGTCTCCCTCCTCACTATCTAAGGAGCCAGACATATCGTTCAGGTTAAACATTGATTTGCCTTAACTTCACTCAAACTAATCTACTATATACGCTGCTCACAAAGTGGTTTCCTCTGCATTATGGAGGCAAACAACTGACTAGGAGACAACTTCAAAGAACATCTACATTCTGTCCACAAAAATGACCATGAGCTTCAAGTCACCTGCTACTTCAACACACCAATGTGTTCCCTGCCCAACATCTCTGTCTCAGGCTCTAGTGAAACACAAGAAGAGAGAAACAAGTTAATTTTCCAAATTATTGGCATTGCTGATGATGACAGATCTGCTAAGTATTTCCAACATTTTCTGTTTTTATTTCAGATTTCCATCATCTTCTGTATTTTGTTTTTGTTTTCCTTCCAGTACTAAGAAATATAAAGGTAACAAATGCATGAGAACGCTTTAAAGTCACATAACATTCCAACCTTAAAAACATTTTGATGCTCCTTCATGTTGCTGCGTGCAAAATCTGGAACTCACTCCGAAATAGCATTGTGGGTGCACCATGGATTACAGTGGTTCAAGAGGTGGTTCACCATCACTTTCTCAAAGTATTAGGAATTACAATGCCTAGCCAGCTTTGCCCAACTCTTGTAAATGACTCTTTAAAAACTAAGCTTCACATACCATTGTCTGCCAACTTTACCCATTTATGTGCACCTTAAAGATACTAATATCCTCGTCATTACTTACCACATGTCCAAATTTATGCCATTTACAAAATTTGGAATTATGGCCTGTTTAACAAAGTCCAGGCCCATAAACATATCTCAAAAGCAGCAGCTAATACTGACTCCTGGGGATATCACTCAATTTTATTCAGTATTTTCTAATCTTAGTCAATTTCTATACGTATTTCCAATATCCATTAATCCTCAGACTGCATTTGAAACATTGTGAGCAATTTTGGGCCCTGCACTTAAGGACGAATGTGCTGGCCTTGGATGGGTCCACAGAATGATCCCAGGATTGAAGGGCTTGTCATATGAGGAGCAGTTATGGACCCTGAGTCTATACTCAGTGGAGTTCAGAAGGATGAGAGGAGAATCTCTTTGAAATGTACAAAATAATGTGAGAGACCTGGATAGAGTGAAACTCACCACCACAAATCATTGAGTGTCCTTCAGACAGAGATAGTTAGGTTCTTGATTAATAAGGGGATCAAGGGTTGCAGGGAGAAGGAAGGAGAATGAGGTTGAGAAATATATCAGCCAGGAGCAAATGGCAGAGCATACCTGAAGGGCCTAATTCCACTCCTTTACCTAATAGTCTTATTTCGATCAATTTTTTCAAAGATCTATTATGTGATAGTTATCAAACACCCTTTCAAAAGTCCATAAGGACAATGCAACTCCAACACTCATCAAATCACTCAGAAGCTTCATCAAAGAACTCAACAAACTTGTCAGATACCATTTGTTTTTCAACAAATCCACTGACATTATCATAAATAACAATCTCTCAAAGTTCCCCTACCATAGACATTAAGCTAGTTAGTCTGTGGTTTCTAGGTTAATCCCTCAATCACATTCTTAAACAAGGCATCTGCAACATTTAATTCCTCTAACATCAGTTGTAAACACAAAGAGTTGAAAGATTGTCCTCAATATCTCCATTATTTCCATCCAATTGGATGACTCTTCAAATTTGAGCATTGTCATAATTTTAATTACTTACCCTTTATTGTCACACCATCCAATTTCTCTGCCAACTCATTTTTTTTTAAACTGTGACATAGAAGTCATCCTCTTCTTTTGTGAAGACAGAAGAAAAGTACTCAATTAGAACTTTGCCCATACTCCCTGTCTCCAAAAGTTGATTTGTTGTTTTGGTCCCTCATCATTTCTATCCTTCCTTTGACAATCCTATACTTTTACACGTTAAATCCGAATGAAGGCAAAGCCAGGAATAAATGGAACAAGTGGCACCTATGATTTCACTGCTTAAACCAACAGCCTCTTGTATTGAATAGGTCAGCCTGGTTTTAAAAACAAAACTTTGAAGCTTACTTTGACACCAACATACATTTCCATTACATTGGGAAAACATAATCCTAAAATTTTAACTAAGTAAGTAATATATTGTACAGTTTATAACCCAGAAAATGTTTTGGATAGGATTGAAAATCTTATAATATCAAAACACTTAAGTATACAACTGATAAATTAAACGAAGTATCTATAACACCTTAATATCTATTGTTTTACATTTGCGTTATCATTGTACAATATTACCAAATGTCAACTGTCCAAAGGTTCAACAATAATTAAAAATCATAGTTATTAAAGGTCTTCAACAAAAAAACGTGTCCAATTTGCTCTCATTATCCAACCCTGCCTATTTTATCTAGGCACATACATTTATTCAGAGATAGAGGATTTTTGTTTGCTATCTGTGATATTGGCAGGTAACCTAAAAGAAAAATTAATCGAGTGCCCTGAGTATAATGCTAAATCATCTGGAGCTTGCAGGGCCATTAGGCTTTCTAGTGTTTTGCAAGCACTTCAACCATGCCCATTCCTGCTATTTTTCATGGATGTAAAGAAACCTACTGCTGACCTGCTGCCCAGCTCATTTTTCATGAAATGCCAGTTTGTAGCTGAAACTCATTTGAAATCTTTAGACAGAAAACGGCACAGAAACTAAGGCATAAATACTATGAAGCATACAAAAGTGGATATTTTAAATTGTAATGGATTTTAACTCAGTGTTGATCAGATTATTTTCCATTTTAACAATATGGTGTTCTTCATAAAGTATTAAGGATTAAATGATCAAGCAAAGAGGATTATACTTAGCTGCTAAACATGCTTTTGCATATAGTTACAGCTACAGGTTGCAATAACATTGTACAATTATGGTTAGGGTAAAGGTCCCTTCTAACTAATGGGTTCTAAGTGTTTTAAATGAAACAATGTTGGGTAGTGTCCCTGATGTCCTGAGTGGACTTGGTAACCAACTGTAATTCAACACAAAATTATATTTAAGTTACTGGCACCAGATAACATTAAATCAAAATGCCACACTAGTTTATCACATTTGTGAGTTATGGTCAAAGATTCACTACGTTCATAAGAAAATATTCAGCAAATAATTTTTGCAATTTATTCACAACCACTTTAAAACCAATTGCAAAACTCATCAATACACCATTTCCTTGTGATGTGATCATGAAGAAAATGACCCATGACTTTTTCCCCAAGATTTACAGAAGGCTTTTAGTTGAAGGCATAATGCATTCTAAAAGGGCAAATATCTACTTAATTTATGATGTTTTTCAATGAGTACTTAGCATTTTTTGTCATTAAGATAGCGCCGGAGAAGGGCTTGTCCACTCCAATCGCTTTTCTTTTCTTTCCATTTTGTCCTTTTTACTTACCTCTTGCACCAGACAATGAAAAAATTGTGAAAACACAGTAAAATATAGTGAAAAAAGATTTTCATTGTATTTTACTGTTTTTCTCCCTGTAAAATACACATGACATTAATTGATTCATTCATTCATTGTTCCAAAGAAAAATGGAGGAAGACTGCAGAAAGCTAGAGAACAGAGGCAGTTGGGAGACCTCTAAAAATACAAATATTCAAAATTGCTTGTAATAGAGAAGGCAAATGCAATGTTCCTTTATTTCAAAGGGAATGAAGTATAAAAGTAAGGAGGTATTGATGAAATTATAAAATAGTGGTCAGACGACACCTGGAATACTGTGACCAGTTTTGGGCACTTATCTAAAGAAAGATAAACGGGCATTGAAGGCAGGCCAAAAAAGGTTTGCTCTGCTGATGTCACATGCAGAGGGACTGTCTTATAAGAAAGGTTGAGTAGATTGGGCCTGTACTCATGGAATGTGGAAGAATGAGAGGCAACCTCATTAAAGCATATAAAAATCTTAGAGGACTTGGCAGGGGTAGATGTAAAAAGATTGTTTCCCTTTGTAAGAGAGTCCAGAAAGGGAGACCATAAACTCATAATAAGGAATCACACATTTAAAACAGAGACAAGAAGAGATTTCTTCTTCTTACTTCAGAGGACTGTAGAGGCTGGATCATTTCGTATAATCAAGGCTGAGACAGGCAGATATTTAATCTGTAAGGCAATTGAGGGTTATAGGGAAAAGGCAGGAGAGTGGAGCTGATATCAGATTAGGCATGATCTCATTGAATGACGGAGCAGATTCAATGAGTTGACTGGCCTACTTTCACTCTGTCTTATGGTCTAATAAAAATATTCTGAATGCTAATTTAGAAACAACCCTAAAAAGGGATTGTGATGTGTGATTATAATACACCTTTCAAAGTGATATAAGCTGAATACTTCTTTCCTGCTTGTGTTGCATTACCAGTGAATTCATCTTCAAATGCCATACCTCACTAACGAGGCGAAAATGAGGACTGCAGATACTGGAGATTAGAGTTGAGAGTGTGGTGCTGGAAAAGCACAGCAGGTCAGGCAGCATCCAAGGAGCAGGAGAATGAAGGGCTTTTGCCTGAAATGTCGATTCTCCTGCTCCTCAGATGCTGCCTGACCTGCTGTGCTTTTCCAGCACCATTTCTCACTAACTGTACAGTATGCCTTAGACAAAGCACAATGCACCACAACGTTCTCATTCAGCTACCCATAATTTCGTCATCACACTCTGAGCTACTGCTCACATTTAATAATGCTGCAAGTCACACACTGCTAATTATTTAATCAGTACATTCACATCAGCAAACGATTACACCACGCTCACTGACATACTTCCTTTTCTCTCATAGGGCAAGGCGCTATAGAAAGAGAGATAGCAAAAGCTAAAAGGAAGATAGGCATAGCTCCATTTTCTGATAAAGATGGAGAACACATATACATTGGGATAGTTAGGTAATCAGTGTTATAGAAGATAATAAACAGAAACAAATATTGCTGGAAAAACTCAGCTAGTCTGGAAACATCTGTGGAGAGAAAGCAGAGTTAATGTTTCAGGTCCAGTGACCATTCTTCAGAACTTCTGAATTTTTGCTTTTCTTTTTGACATCCAGCATCTGCAGTTTTTGTTTTGGTTACCTCAGAAGAAAATGATATCCTCCTATGTAGTCAATATTTTACTTGATCCTCTTGCATAATCTATTGTGATATGGAATCTGTTGATGGTGTAGACATGCAGTGCTTGCTATCCCCTACGATCTATTTCCACATTACCATTGTGCCTTTCTCTTTTTAGATTGCTTGAGTAAAAAAGAGCTGTTACCATTTGCTTAAAGTACTAGGTCATCACAGATTTAAGGTTTTATCCATGAGATATGTGAGGCATCAGAAAGAGTTCTCTTTCTGTGATCGGTGATATTGGTGGCAGTCAATTATTTACAACACAGAACATAGAACAGTACAGCCCTTCAGTCCTCGATATTGCATTGACTTTTTATCCTATTAAAGGTCAAACTAACCCTTCATTTTACTATCATCGACATGCCTATCCAAGAGTCACTTAAATGTCCCGAATGTATCTGACTCTACTACCACTGCTGGCAGTACATTCCATGCACCCACCTCTCTCTGTGTAAAGAATCTACCTCTGACATCTCCCCATAACCTTCCTCCAATCATCTTAAAACTATGTCCCATCTTGATAGCCATTTTCGCCATGGGAAAAAGTCTCTGGCTATCCACTCTATCTATGCCTCTCATCATCTTGTACACCTTTATCAAATCACCTTTGATCCTTCTTCGCTCCAATGAGAAAAGCCCTAGCTTTTGGAGCCTTACTTCATAAGACATGCTCTCCAGTCCATGCAGCATACTGGTAAATCTCCTCTGCACCCTCTCTAAAGCTTCCACACCCTTCTTATAATGAGGTGACCAGTACTGAACACAATATTCCAAGTGTGGTATTCTAACCTGGGCATTATGGAGCTGCAGCATAACCTCACGGCTCCAAATTCAATCCTCCTGCTAATGAAAGCGAACACACACACCCTATCAACCTGGGTGGCAACTTTGATGAATTTATGGACATGGACCCCAAGATTCCTCTTTTCCTCCACACTTCATATTTTTCCAGGTTGACCTCCATCTGCCACGTCTGCCCAGCTCTGCATTCTGTCAATGTTCCTTTGCAACCTACAACAACCCTCCACTATCCACAACTTCTCCAACCCTCATCTCATCGACAAACTTACGAACCCATACTTCCCCTTCCTCATCCAAGTCATTTATATAAATCACAAACAGCAGAGGTCTCAGAACAGATCCCTGCAGAACACTACTGATCACCAAGTTTCAGGCTGAATACTTTCCATCTGCTAACACCCTCTGTCTTCCATGGGCCAGGCAATTCTGTATCCAGACAGCTAAATTTCCCTATATACAATGCTTCCTTACTTTCTGAATGATCCTACCATGAGGAATCTTATCAAATACCTTGCTAATATAAAAGTTTGTGAGAAGGTTTGTAGCTTGGGTGCTCGTTGTTGTGGTTCAGTTCGCCGAGCTGGGAGTTTTTGTTGCAAACATTTCGTCCCCTTTCTAGGTGACATCTTCAGTGCTTGGGAGCCTCCTGTGAAGTGCTTCTGTGCTGATTCCTCTGGCATTTATACTGGTTTGAATCTGCCGCTTCCGGTTGTCAGTTGCTGTCCGCTGCAGTGGTCGGTATCTAGGGTCTAGTTCAATGTGTCTGTTGATAGAATTTGTGGATAAGTGCCATGCCTCTAGGAATTCCCTGGCTGTTCTCTGTTTGGCCTGCCCTATAATAGTGGTGTTGTCCCAATCGAATTTGTGTTGTTTGTCATCTGAGTGTATGGCTACTAGGGATAGCTGGTCGTGTCGTTTCGTGGAATCGCAGGAATCCGGTTCACGAGAGAGGAAGAAAAGGACAACCAGCTCCCATTTCTGGACGTGATGGTACAAAGAACACCGAACGGAGAATTCACCATGAAGGTATACAGAAAAGCTACACACACAGACCAAGTCCTGAACTATGAAAGCAACCACCCCAACACACACAAACGAAGTTGCATCAGGACACTATTCAAAAGGGCCACAACACACTGCAGCACACCTGAACTACAAAAAGAGGAAGAAGAACGCCTATACAAGGTATTCACCAAAAACAGATACCCGCGCAATTTCATCACCAGATGCCTTAGGGAAAGACAACGAAATGAGGACATGCCACAACCCAAAGGATTGGCCACACTCCCATACATCAGGAGCATTTCTAAACTGACAGCCAGCCTGCTGCAATCAGTAGGACTCATAACAGCAGACAAATCAACAGCCACTCTCAGACAACAACTCACCAGGACAAAGGACCCGATACCCAGCATGAGCAAAACCAACGTAGTGTACAAAATCCCATGCAAGGACTGCACAAAACACTACATAGGACAAACAGGAAGACAGCTAACAACCCGCATCCATGAACACCAACTAGGCACAAAACGACACGACCAGCTATCCCTAGTAGCCATACACTCAGATGACAAACAACACAAATTCGATTGGGACAACACCACTATTATAGGGCAGGCCAAACAGAGAACAGCCAGGGAATTCCTAGAGGCATGGCACTCATCCACAAATTCTATCAACAGACACATTGAACTAGACCCTATATACCGACCACTGCAGCGGACAGCAACTGACAACCGGAAGCGGCAGATTCAAACCAATATAAATGCCGGAGGAATCAGCACAGAAGCGCTTCACAGGAGGCTCCCAAGCACTGAAGATGTCACCTAGAAAGGGGACGAAACGTTTGCAACAAAAACTCCCTGCTCGGCGAACAGAACCACAACACCTTGCTAATATCCATATACATCACATCCACTGCTCTATCTCCATCAATGTGTTTTGTCACATCCTCAAAGAATTTATTAGGCACACTGACTACCCGTAACCCAAAGGTCAATGTTCAAAACCATCCTCTGCTATTGGGCAGCACGGTGGCTCAGTGGTTCACATTGCTGCCTCACAGTACCAGGGTTCCAGGTTCAATTCCAGCCTTGGGCAACTGTCTGTGTGGAGTTTGCACATTCTTCCTGTGTCTGCATGGGTTTCCTCTGGGTGCTCCAGTTTCCTCCACAGTCCAAAGATGTGCCGGTCAGGTGAACTGTCAATGCTAAATTGCCCATAGTGTTCGATGCATCATTCAGAAGGAAATGGGTTGGGGTGGGTTACCCTTCAGAGGGTCAGTGTGGACTTGTTGGGACAAAGGGCCTGTTTCCACATTGTAGGGAATCTAATCTAATATTCTGCCCGTTTCTAAAATCTGCTCGTCCATGTCTCTGTTGTTATTTGGGGGTCTATAGAAAACTCCCTAGAAAGTGACTGTTCCTTTCCTATTTCTGACTTCCACACTCAGTAGACAAATCCTCCTCAATGACTTGCCTTTCTGCAGCTGTGATACTATCCCTCATTAGCAATGCCACCGCACCACCTCTTTTATCTCCCCTTTATTCCTTTTGTAACAACTAAACCCTTGAACATTCAACAACCATTCCTTCCCCAGTGATATCCAAGTCTCCGTATTGGCCAAAACATCGTAGCTCCAAGTTCATCACCCTTATACCTGATACTTCTTATGTTAAAATTGACACACTTCAATTCATCACATTAACTGCGACTTTGCCCTGTTAACTGTCTATCCTTCCAGACAGACTTTCTGCACACTGTAGCTGCCTGTTCCCCAGCTACCTGATCCTCTTACCTCCAGCTCCATTTCCCATGCCCCTGCCAAACTAGTTTAAACCCTCCCGAAGAGCTCCAGCAAACCTCCCACCCAGAATATTGGTACTCCTTCATGTGCTGGTTCCACCTTCCCCAGAAGGTATCCCAATGATCCACATATCTGAAGCCCCCTCCCTTCTACACCAGCTCTGCAACCACATGTTCAACTGCACTCATTCTCTGTTCCTAGCCTCATACCCTGTGGCACTGGTAGTATTCTTGAGACTACTACTCTGCTCGTCCTGCCTTTTAGCTTCCAACCTAACTCCCTATATTCATTTTCAGATCTTCATCCATTTTCCTAGCTATGTCATTGGTACCAATGTGTACCACAACTTCTGGCTACTCACCTTCCCCCTTAAGAATCCTGTAGTCTCAACCCGAGATATCCCTGGCCCTGGTACCCAGGAGGCAACATATCATCCAGGAGTGTCGTTCGCAACTACGGACTGTTCGTCCAACCACTGAATCTCTTATCACTATCAACCTCCTATTCTCCCCCCTTTCCTTCTGAACCACAGAGCCTGGCTTAGTACCAGAGACCTGGCCGCGGTGGCTTTCCCCAGTCAGTCATCCCCACCAATAGTATCCAAAGCGATATACTTATTATTGAGGGGAATGGTCACAGGCATTTACTGACTGCCTATTCCCTTTCCCTGACCTGATGGTCACCCAGCTACCTTTAGCCTGTAACTGGATGAACATTTGATTGAGGGAAATAAACTTGCTAGGTATGGAGATAGAATGATGGCTTGGATGAAGCCATCTGTGAAGCCATCAAACCATCAAGAAATCTCTGTGGCTTTCTCTACAGAGAGAACACTTGAACTCAATAAAACCAAATATTGTCTTTGTGCCAAAATAATTTGATGATTCTGTTCATTACCACAAACTCGAGAATGTGCTACTGGAAAACCACAGCAGGTCAGGCAGCATCTGAGGAGCAAGAGAATTGATGCTTTGAGCATAAGCCCTTCATCAGGAATGGGATGATTACCACAAATGATCAGAATGCTGAGAAAATGGAACTGATTTTAGTTGCGACTCTGAGTTTCTTCACCTTAACTAGGCTCTGTTTCCCCACAAGCTTTTCTTGGTCAGTCAGTAGTGGAAGAGCAACTGATGAAAGAGCCTTGATAATCATGACCTAGGCTGAAGAAACACTATTGTTCCATTTCGTGTTTATGTAACTACCACCATTACCATTGTTGGTATTTCACCCAGGTCTCTGACCAGTCTCATTGAGCAACCTTTCGACATGATTGACCAGATCTTTTGTCACAGTGCTTGCAGCTTCCTGACTGACAATACACAATTCCCCTAATTGCTGCTGCTAGCTCTAGAGGACTGACCACTACTCACTCCCTGTCTGCAGCACAAAAAATGTGAACCCTTTCACTTTGGCAAGAAGAATTTAAAAAGTAGAGAATGGAGAATAACTGCAAAATTATGAAGTACAGAGGGATTTGAGAGTTCTAATATGAGTCACAAAAAGTTAGCATGCAGGAAAAGCACAGAATTCGCTAATGGGATACTATCCTTTATTACAAGAAGAATTAAACATAGAAAAAAGGATTTTATGTGTTGTTGCATAGGGTGATAGTGAGACCACATCTCAGATACTGGGTGCAGTTTGGTCTCCTTATTTAAGAAAGGGAAATGTTTTCTAAGAGGATTTTGTAACTTCAGAACTCTCTACCTCAGAAGGTAGTGGGTGCAGGATCATTAACTATTTTTAGGACAGAGTTAAATAATTCCTGTCAGCCAGGGGATTCAAATGTTGGGGGATTAGATCAAAATATGAAAACCAAAACAAAGAGATCTGCCATGATCTTACTGAATGTGGAACAAATTCAAGGGGCTGAATAGACTGTTCCTTTTTCATATATTGATACATTCATACATAAATCTACAAAATTTCATATTTCTTTGTTCATTAAATCTGTAAATTTCTGCAAAAAGTATTAAATTCCAATTACCACATTTCGTAATTATAGAAAAACAGATGATGTCAACTAATAGATAAGTCAGCCTTAAAGTTGCAGATAATATAATTCTTTCTATAAATTATTAAGAATAATAGATACCTCTGCTCAGAAGTTTAGTAGAACAGATAACAGACTTCATAAATTTTAAAGATACACTCGCCAGCAAACTGTAAACAACAGATAATTCTTCCTGTAATTTCAGATAATAAATAACCCTACACGTACATTATAAGTAAGGTTATCTATTATCAGGTACTCCCATTTACAATTTAAATGTTTTAAATAACTACTGTAAATTGTAGATAACAAATAACCTTATCTCTAAAATCCCTTTAATATATTTTGGATAATAACAGATAAACTTATAAATAGCAGATAATCCACAAAGAATCAATAAGAAAATAATGAATAACCTCAAGTGGCCACAATCAATAATCCAACTGAAAGACTCAAGTAATACTACAGAACATGAAAGTGAAGTTGAAGAGGATAGCAACTGTCAATACACCCACCCAGATCCGATTATAGCTCTGAAAGCAGGGTTTCATTCTGAAATCATGATGTATTTAGTTATTTATATGAGCAATGCATGTATACATAATAAGTGTTAAGTATTTATACCTTTATTAAAAGACTCTCGTGACGTAGTGGTGTTGTCAAGTGAACCTGAAGGTCTGAGTTCAAATCCCATCTGCTCCAAAGGTATGTTGTCAAATGTCTGGACTGGTTGATTTAAATGCTTGTCAAGCTCCAATAAAATAATAACCAAGCAAGTTAAACAATATCAGCAGGTTGGTTCTCTCAAGATATTGTCACACTAATCCGTTTAGTGGCTCGAGCATTGGCAAAATTTTGAAAGAGGGTAAGGGATTTTATTTAGAAAAAAGTAGTCAGGGGCTAAAATTAAAATCATTCATTCTTTGTCCCAAGTACATACTTACTTTATAAAAGTACGATACAACATATAGCCACATATTCTGAAATCCTTGGTGCATAATGAACTGAATCCACCAAACTATCACTGAATATTACCCCAAATCTACTGTGCTGGTCCCTGGAAACCACTGAACTGACAGCACTATCCTCAGCCAAGCACTGCAAGAAATAACCCCTACCTACAGCATAGTACAACCCATCTCCCCAACTGTCCTAAAACTGTCTATCAGGCATACTACCCTTCTTCAATGGGCGGCACGGTGGCTCAGTGAGTTAGCACTGCTGCCTCACAGCACCAGCGTCCTAGGTTTAATCCCAGCCTCAGGCAACCGTCTGTGTGGAGTTTGCACGTTCTCCCCTTGTCTGCGTGGGTTTCTTCTGGGTGTTCTGGTTTCCTTCCACAGTCCAAAGATGTGCAGGTCAGGTGAATTGGCCATGCTAAATTGCCCATAGTGTTAGGTGCATTAATCAGAGGGAAATGTGTCTGGTTGGGTTACTCATCGGAGGGGCGATGTTGGGCTGAAGGGCCTGTTTCACACTATAGGGAATCCAGTCATCTACCACTTGGCACTATTCACTTACTGATCCACCTGGTACATGACCCACTTACCTTATGCACTTATCTTTCCTCAGCCACTGTCTATAACTCAAACCCGGAGAAAGTAAGGACTGCAGATGCTGGAGATGAGAGCTGAAAAATGTGTTGCTGGAAAAGCACAGCAGGTCAGGCAGCATTCAAGGAGCAGGAGAATCGACGTTTCGGGCATTAGCCCTTCTTCAGGAATGAGGGCCTACTTGGCTGATAGGTTCCTCAGCGAAATGTCCTGACCAATCATAGTTAATTTGCCTAATCTAAGTTGTCAATTATCACAAGTGGGTTCATTCTCCATGACAAAACCTCGACAACTCAGAGTCCATTTGTTAACTAATCCGCACACTTCTCTCATGCACTATAAAATTTAAGTTTCCCCCTGAAGGAACATTCTTGTGACAGCAACAAAAAAAGCTTTGTCAAAATTCTGGCCTTATTTCCAGGATACTCAATTCAAGATTTAATAACTGAATGCAAATTTCATCATTTCTGCCATAGTACAATTTGAACCCATGATCCCAGAGTGTAAACCTGAGCCTCTGGATTACTAGTTCAGTGACAGGTAATCTTTCCAAAACCTAGTTAATAGATTATAGCGCAATCATGTAGTCAGCAGTGAAATGATCATAATTTCTACTAACTTCAAGACATCTATCAACAACAGTCCAATAATGTTTGGGTGTGAATTTCACCTTTCCTGGCATTGGTTTGATTCTGCCACCAAGTTTGGAAGTTTCAGGCTTCTAGTACAGTGATGGCATCAAGCAGTTTAAGCAGGAGTTAAGAAAGAGTTCTTGTCCACATTGAAACAGAAAATAATATGCAATGGTCAACATTGTTTTATAATTTTACAGAAAAGAAGATGAAATATGTATTTAAGTAATGTCAAAACTAAAATACCATAAACTTCTAAAGAAAAAAATTATGTTAAAAAACAATTAAATTTTATGTAGTGTAGAAATTGAAGTTGTTCAGGAACAATTATGGCTTTCTAATGTCAGTGACCACATACTTGACTGTTTTTAAATTATAAACTGAAATGGAATTTGGACTACTATAACTGAAAAAAGTTTTACAACTTGAAAGTCTCATGTTGCATATCATTGAGCTGTAGAATACTGCTTCCAAAAAGCAACAGAGGAAGAGCAGAAATTCAAGACAGACCAGCACTGAGGGTCTTTCAGGTAAAGGACATTCTGTCTCTAATTAGTTGGGCTGCAGAATTTTAAAAAGACGTTAAGTGCCAAGAGCAACAAAGAATACGAATCCTCATGCATTGCACATGACATCACTTCCGTCTTTCACATCATCGCTGATGCCACACGCTCAGTGACTTCCCCCACCCCTACTACCGTGGTCACCACGACTTCTGCCCCCACCAGCACCACTCACCTGTATTCTGCTGACATGTCCCCCGCAGACCCCACTGTCACTATCCCCACCCCCCAGAATCCTGAGGGGAACACTACCCCTGCTCATGACTCCACCCCCATTTCCCCCACCATCACACCTACTCCAATTACTGGCTCCGACCCACTCCCAGCTCCACATGCACACCAGATCCCAGCTCCCAGCCCTGCCGGGCTTTCACCATCCCTCCAGACCTTCCCCTCACTGAGGACGAACGATAAGTCCTCAGCAAAGGGCTCACCTTCATCCCCCTCCATCCACGCGTCAATGAATTTAATACACGCCATGACGTCAAACAATTCTTCCGTCGCCCCCGCCTCTGAGCTTACTTTCACAAATCAGGATTCCCGCCCACCTTCTGAGGATCCCTTCACCCACCTCCAACACACTGCACCCACCTGGACACCCCATGCTGGCCTATTACCTGTCCTCGACGTCTTCATTTCCAACTGCCGCCGGGACATTAACCGCCTCAACCTGTCTACCCCCCTCCCCCACTCCAACCTCTCACCCTCACAACACGCAGCCCTCCAATCCCTCTGCTCCAATCCCAACCTCATCATCAAGCCAGCGGATAAAGGGGGCACAGTGGTAGTCTGGCGCACTGACCTCTATACCACTGAAGCCAAATGCCAACTCAAGGATACCTCTTCCTACTGCCCCCTCGACCATGACCACACCCCCCATCACCAAACCATCATCTCCCAGACCATACAGAACCTCATCACCTCAGGAGATCTCCCACCCACAGCTTCCAACCTCATAGTCCGGGAACCCCGCACTGCCCGGTTCTACCTCCTTCCCAAGATCCCCAAGCCTGATCGCCCTGGCCGACCCATTGTCTCAGCATGCTCCTGCCCCACTGAACTCATCTCTACCTACCTCGACACTGTCCTATTCCCCCTACTCCAGGAACTCCCCACATACATTCGAGACACCACTCACGCCCTCCACCTTCTCCAAGACTTCCATTTCCCCGGCCCCCAATGCCTCATCTTCACCATGGATATCCAATCCCTCTACATCTCCATCCACCATGACCAGGGCTTCCAAGCCCTCTGTTTTTTCCTCTCCAGACATCCCCAACAGTACCCTTCCACCGACACTTTCAATCGTTTGGCCGAACTGGTCCTCACCCTTAACAATTTCTCCTTTGAATCCTCCCACTTCCTCCAGACCAAAGGGGTAGCCATGGGCACACATATGGCCCCCAGCTATGCCTGTCTCTTTGTTGGCTACGTAGAACAGTTGATCTTCCGTAATTACACCGGCACCACTCCCCACCTCTTCCTCCGCTACATTGATGACTGCACTGGCGCCACAAGTTTTCAGAGCACTGATCCTTGGTCAGGTGAAGTGAGGTTAGGTCATTTCACCTGATGAAGGATCAGCACTCCGAATGGTTGTGATTTTAAACAAACATGTTTGACTATCACCTGATGTTGTGTGACTTCTGGCTTTATTTACATATGCACAGTACATAGACCAGCCAGCTCAAAGCCAGTCCCTGGAATGAGGAGATTTTCTGAATCTCCTGTTTTTTATTTATCAGCCAGGGTTTCCTGATAGGCCCAGGTTAATAACCCTAATCAAGGATCTTATAATTTGGAGGTGCCGGTGTTGGACTGGGGTGGACAAAGGTAAAAATCAAACAACATCAGGTTATAGTACAACAGGTTTATTTGGAAATGCTAGCTTTTGGAGCACCACTCTGAACAAGACAAATTTTCTTACCTTATTGGACAGCAAACCTACAGTGGAAAAAAGGAAAGTTAATATCCACTGAAGTCAGTCCAAAAAACTTCTGTGAAAACATCAATAGTGCACCATGTCAAGCAACATGAAATGAGTTTCAAAACATTTGAATTTCTTGTTTTAACAGCACATGTGTAACTGGCAAAAGAGGTTTTTGATTTTACATTAGTATTGATGGTGAATACCAGCAGTTTTGCTAGCAAGGGGACTGAAAAATTGGGTCTTCAGTATCTTGCATTATTAATACTGAATAGTGTGAAGGTGGATAAATCACCTGGACCAGATGAACTACAGAGAAAGCTGAAGAGATAGTGGAGGCAATAGTGGTGATCTTTCAGGAATCGCTACAATCAGGGAGTGTCCCCGTGGACTGGAAAATCGCTAACATGTCACCTCTGTTTAATGAGGGAATAAGGCAAAAGGTGGAAAATTACAGACCGATTAACTTAACCTCTGCTATGGGTAAGATACTGAAATCCATTGTGAAGGGTGAGATTTCTGAAGACTTGGAAGAATATGGTAAAATAGGGCAAAGTCAGCATGGTTTCATGAAGGGGAGGTCAGGCCTGACAAATCTGACAGAATTCTTAGGGGAAGTAATGAGCAGGTTAGACCAAGGAGAGATAATGGATGTTATCTACCTGGACATCAAGAACACCTTTAACAGGTACATCATAGGAGGCTACTGAATAAGATAAGGGCCAATGGTTTTAGAGGTTAGATGCTCGCATGAATAGAAGCTTGGCTGGCAAGAAGCAGAGAGTGGAGATAAAAGAGACCTTCTCAGATTGGCAGCCAGTGACAAGTGGTATTCCGCAAGGGACGGTATTAGGATCACAACTTTTTACTTTATCCATTATCGATCTAGATGAAGGAGCTGAGCATTTTGGATAATTTTGCAGATGATACAAAGATAGGGAAAGGGACAGGTAGCATTGAGGTGGCAGGGAGGCTGCAGAAGGATTTGGACAGGTTAGGAGAGTGGGCAAAGTAGTGGCAGATGGAGTACATAGAACATAGAACATAGGAAAGTAGAGCACAGAACAGGCCCTTTGGCCCATGACGTTGTGCCGAGATTTAATCCTAATGTCAAATACAGTAACTTAACCTACACACCCCTCAACTCATTGCTATCCATGTGCATGTCCAGCAGTTGCTTAAATGTCACCAATGAATCTGCTTCCACCACCACAGCTGGCAATATATTTCACGCATCCACAACTCTCTGTGTAAAGAACCTACCTCTGACGTTTCCTTTATACCTTCCTCCTAATATCTTCAAACTATGACTTCTCATACCAGTCAATTCTGCCCTGGGGAAAAGTCTCTGGCTATTGATTCTATCTATTCCTCTCATTATTTTGTACACCTCGATCAGGAGATCTCTTTCTCCTTCTCTCCAGAGATAAATGTCCGAGTTTATTCAACCTTTCTGCATAAGGCAAGGCCTCCAGTCCAGGCAGCATCCTCTCCAAAGCCTCTGTATCTTTCCAATAGTAGGACGACCAGAACTGGACACAATATTCCAAGTGTGGTCTCACCAAGGTCTTTTAGAGCTGCAGCAAAATCTCGCGGCTCTTAAACTTGACACATGAAAGCCAAAATACCATATGCTTTCTTAACAACCCTATCTACTTGGGTGGCAACTTTGAGCGATCTATGTACTTGGATACCCTGATCCCTCTGTTCCTCTACACTGCCAAGAATCCTGTCTTTAATCCTATATCCAGCATTCGAGTTCGACCTTCCAAAATGCATCACTTTACATTTATCCAGGTTGAACTCCATCTGCCACTTCTCAGCCCAGCTCTGCATCCTGTCTATGCAGCGCTGCAGCCTGCAATAGCTCTCTATACTATCAATGACACCTCCAATCTTAGTGTCATCTGCAAATTTACTAACCCACCCCTCAACCTCCTCATCCAAGTCATTTATAAAAACTACAAAGAGCAGAGGCCCAAGATTAGAGCCCTGCGGGACCCCACTCAACACTGACCTCCAGGAAGAATACTTCCCATCTACAACCACTCTCTGCCTTCTGTCAGCCAGCCAATTCTGAATCCAGATAGCCAAATCTCCCTGTATCTCATACTTCCTGACTTTATGAATGAACCTACCATGGGGAACCTTATCAATGCCTTACTGAAGTCCATAAACACCACACCCACTGCTTGACCATTGTCGACCTGTCTTGACACCTCCTCAAAAAACTCAATAAGATTTGTGAGGCATGACCTGTCCCTCACAAAGCCGTGCTGACTGCCTTTAATCACACTATGCTTTGCCAAATAGTCATAAATCCTATCCCTCAGAATTCTTTCCAAAACATTGCTGACCACAGATGTAAAACTGACTGGTCTGTAATTGCCAGGGATTTCACTATTACTCTTCTTGAAAAGAGGAACAACATTCACCTCCTTCCAATCCTCTGGAACGACTCCTGTGCAGAGTGAGGAGGCAAATATTCTCACCAGCGTCTTAGCAATCTCCTTTCTCGCTTCCCGAAGCAGCCTAGGATGAATCTGGTCTGGCCCTGGAGACTCATCAATCTTAATGTTTTCCAAAATTTCTAGCACATCAACTTCATCAATCTTGATTTGGTCAAGACTGTATCCCAGCTCCTCTAAGTTTTCACTGACAACAAGTTCCCTTCTCTTGGTGAAAACCGAAGCAAAAACTCACTTAGGGCTACCCCTATCTGTTCAGACTCTATGCACAAGTTCCCTGCGCTGTCCCTGATCGGCCCTACCTTCTCCCTGATCGTTCTCTTATTCCTCACGTATGAGTAAAATGCCTTTGGGTTCTCCCTAATCCTTATTGCCAAGCCTTTTTTGTGCCCCTTCCTGGCTCTCCTCAGTCCAATTCTGGGAATGTGGGAATATGGGAAGGTGTGAGGTCATGCACTTTGATAGAATGAATCGAGGCATGGACTATTTTTTAAATAGAGAGAAAATTCAGAAGTCTGAAGTGCAAGAAGTCCTAGTCCAGGATTCTCTCAAGGTAAACTTGCAGATAGAGTCAGTGTTTAGGAAGGCAAATGCAATGAAGGCATTTATTTTGAGAGGGCTTAAATATAAAATCAGAGATGTACTTCTGAGGTGTTATAAAGCTCTGGTCAGACCACATTTGGAGTATTGTGTGCAGTTTTAGGCTTCATACCTCAGGAAGGATGCACAGGCTCAGAGCATTTTCAGAAGAGGTTCATGAGAATAGTCCCAGGAATGAAAAGCCTAACATATGAGGAATGCTTGAGGACTCAATGGAGCTTAGAAGAATGAAGAGGGGATCTAATTGGCTTCTATAGGTAAGAGAGACTAGAACCTGAAGGCACAGCCTTAGAGTAAAGAGAAGTGCATTTAGAACGGCGATAGGGAGAAACTTCTTCAGCCAGAGAGTGATGAATCTATGGAATTCATTGCCACAGCAAAATGCGGAGGCCAAGTCATTGAGTGTATTTAAGATTGAGATAGATCGGTCCTTGATTGTCAAAGGGATCAAGGGTTACAGGGAAAATTGAGCTGAGAAACTTATCAGCTGTGATTGAAGAGCAGAGCAGACTCAATGGACTGAATGACTGAATTTCTGCTCCTGTGTGTTATGGTCTTAATACTATTCATTTTGCTCAGCGTTTATATCAATAAATTTCCCATTTGCCACAAGCAATTTATTGACATTTTAAGCAAGAAGTTGCATGTTATTTTTTGATTAGAATATAAAAAAGGTGAAGAAGGTATCATGTTAGTGCAGTGAGATTTCAGTTTCTGACTGGGTTATTTGATTGATTAAGTGATTGAATAAATATAAAGGGACAACAGCTGGTGTGGAGGAGGTTGAATGCGCTTTGTGACTATCAATAAAGTCTATCTACAAAGAAATGATGTCTTGAGTGCGATTTGACCAACTGGTTTGGATCCAAGCTGACATTGACAACAGAAGATGGTTGTCTAAAGGTGAAGATTTGAACTGAAGAGTTCTTTTTCAGATAAAAGATTGTATTTTTGAGAAGAGGGCAGCATAGTGGCTCACTGGTTAGCACTGCTGCCTCACAGTGCCAGAGGCCTGGATTTGATTCCAGCCTCGGGTGATTGTCTGTGTGGAGTTTGCATATTCTCCCTGTGTCTATGTGGGTTTCCTTCAGTACTCTGGTTTCCTCTCACAATCCAAAGATATGCAGGTTATATGCTAAATTGCCCATTGTGTTCAGGGATGTGTAGATTAGGTGCATTAGTCAGGGGTAAAAAAGTGTAGGAGGAATGGGTCTGGGTTGGTTACCCTTCAGAGGTTCGGTGTGAACTTGTTGGGCTGAATGGATTGTTTCCACACCAAAGGATTCTATGATCTTCTATGAAGAATAGTGGAAACCAACTGTAAAGTTTCAGGAAGATACAATTTATGATCTGTATTCTATGAAATTGAACCTAATGATTCAAGGATAAATGTAAAAGTTTTAGACACAAGTTAGGTCTTTAAAATGGAAGACAAATTTGGTTTTGGAACTGTTCCCTACTCTTAAAAGCAGGTTCAGGTATCAAAGAGCTGGAACATTGAGGATGGTTTATTAATAAAAGGCTTTAATAAATTTAGAAAGTGAGATGGTTACACATAGAAAAAATATATTATTAAATATAATAGACTTCATGCAAAATTGGAGAAAAAAGACTTTATTTGGAGAACCTGGACTCAGCACTCAACTTAAGATTGGTGAACTGTGCTGAAATATCAAACATGCATGGGCTCCTAAATTAGCTGGAGTTAGATTTTCAGAAAGAAACACATTTGTAGAACAGATCCAAAGCCTTACAATAAAATGGAAAAATACTAATTCCAATTGGCCAGAGAATGATAGATTCAATGAGAGTAGCAATGACAGGCCTCCGAAAGATAGTCTCAAACATCAATATGAAAGAATCATAACTGAAATGAATAAATACATAAATACATTTGGCAATTCTAACCAATGACAAGACTGGGGAAATACAACAAGAATGAATATGAAGAAAGTCCATGGAACATTTGACAGTTGTTTTACATGTGTCTCAAAATACTGATATGCAAAGAATTGTCCTCAGCAGAAATAAGGCTTTGCAATTACAAATGACTTGAAGGTTTGGAAAAAGATGACAATATTAATCAGGGAAAGAGAATTGTATTCGCTACAAGAAGCTTCAGCCCAGTAATGAATATTTTAATCAGAGACGCAATGATTTGTGCAGTTCTAGACAATGGATGCAACAATCCACATCTAGTACATGGACCAGATTGGTTAAAATGTTCCCTTGAATCGTTAATTAAAAAGGACTCAAGTCAGGTTACAGAATTTGAGAATTCAATCTCCTTCAGGTTTGAGAATGACAAACAAAACTGGTGTCAATCAAAAGAGAGGTGATTGCCTGTAACACAGCCAGGGTTAACAACTTTAGCAGCACAGTTCGAGTGTCAAGTTAAATACTCTTAATATCGAGCGGGCTATCTATGATAAAGGCTCATATGAAATTTGAAATGGGACACAACAAGATAATTATTTTTGGTTAACAGTTTATACAATAAGGACATTAGTGTGGTCCTTTACCAAGACCTAACTTCTCTAATCAATATATTAAATAGAGGTTATTGGCGTCAGGAATGAGAAGCTTAAAAGGAAAAGGGTACTTACCTTAAAATGATATCAATAGTTTTCCCATCCATCCATGCCAACCCAAAGACACTTAGATGCCCTTTTCTAATCCCATCTTCCAGGGAGGCCCAAAGACCTGCCATTTACAACACAAACGGTACACATCCAAGTACGTCTTAAAAGAATTTAGGGACTCTGCCTCCAACATCAAATCAGACAGGCAGGAGGCTGGAAAAATGCAGCAAACCAGACAGCATCAGGAAGTGGAGAAGTCGACATTTCAGGTGTAACCCTTCTTCCGAACCTTTGTCACCACCACCAAATCAAGCAGCAAATTCCAGGCACCCACCACCTTCTGCATAAACACATTTTTCCCCAGATGCCTTCCAATTCTTCTGTCACTTCGCTTGAATTATTATCCCTGGTATTTGAAGTCTCTGCTAAGGGACTGGCTACCCCTCACAATTTTATATACCTCAATAATATCGTCCCTCAGCCTAAGTAAAGTGATACAAAAGAGCCAAACAAACAGTTGGACAGCTGAAAAGAAGACAGTGAGGTATCAGCCAGGGGTCAGCATACTGATCAGACACATGGATATGTACACAAAACGTGGTCCCTATTAGGATATATAAGGCCAGTGGCTTGTGTCATAGCGTCATAGAGATGTACAACATGGAAATAGACCCTTTGGTCCAACCTGTCCATGCTGACCAGATATCTCAACCCAATCTAGTCCCACCTGCCAGCACCCATCCCATGTCCCTCCAAACCCTTCCTATTCATATACTAATCCAAATGCCTTTTAAATGTTGCAATTGTACCAGCCTCCACCACTTCCCCTGGGAACTCATACCATACACACACCACTCTGTGTGAAGAAGTTACCCTTTAAGTCTCTTTTATATCTTTCCCTTCTCAACCTAAACATAAGCCCTCTAGTTCTGGACTTCCTAACCCCAGGGAAAGGACTTTGCCTATTTATCCTATTTATGCCCATCATAATTTTATAAACCTCTATAAGGTCACCCCTCAACCTCTGATGCTCCAGGAAAAACAGCCCCAGCCTGTTCAGCCTCTCCTTATAGCTCAAATCCTCCTACCCTGGCAACATCTTTGTAAATCTTTTCTGAACCCTTTCAAGTTTCACAACATCTTTCCGATAGGAAAGAGACCAGAGTTGCACACAATTTTCCAACAGTAGCCTAACCAATGTCCTCCCAACAGCTGCAACATGACCTCCCAACTCCTGTATTCAATACCCTGACCAATAAAAAAAAGCATACTAAATGCCTTCTTCACTATCCAATCTACCTGTGACTCTACTTTCAAGGAGCTATGAACCTGCACTCCAAGGTTTCTTTGTTCAGCAACACTCCCTAGAGCCTTACCATTAAGTGTATAAGTCCTGCTAAGATTTGCTTTTCCAAAATGCAGCACCTCACATTTATCTGAATTAAACTCCATCTGCCACTTCTCAGCCCATTGGCCCATCTGGTCCAGATCCTGTTGTAATCTGAGGTAACCCTCTTCGCTGTCCACTACACCTTCAATTCTGGTGTCATCTGCAAACTTACTAACTGTACCTCTTATGCTCACATCCAAATCATTTATGCAAATGTCAAAAAGTAATGGACACAGAACCGATCCTTGTGGCACTCCACTGGTCACAGTCCTCCAGTCTGAAAAACAACTCTCCACCACCACCCTCTGTCTTCTACCTTTGAGCCAGCTCTGTATCCAAATGGTTAGTTCTCCCCCTATTCTGTGAGATCTAACATTGCTAACCAGTCTCCCATGGGGAACCTTGTCGAACGCCTTATTGAAGTCCATATGGATCACATCTACTGCTCTGCCCTCATCAATCCTTTTTGTTACTTTTTTAGATTAGATTAGATTACTTACAGCATGGAAAAATGGCTCTTCGGCCCAACAAGTCCACAACGACCCTCCGAAGAGCAACCCACCCAGACCCATTCCCCTACATTTACCCCTTCATCTAACACTACGGGCAATTCATCTTACTTGCACATTTTTGGACTATGGGAGGAAACTGGAGCACCCAGAGGAAACCCACACAGACGTGGGGAGAATGTGCAAACTCCACACAGACAGTTGCCTGAGGCGGAAATTGAACTCGGGTTTCTGGTGCTGTGAGGCAGCAGTGCTGACCGCTGTGCCACAGTGCCGCCCTTCTTCAAAAAACTCAATCACATTTGTAAGACATGATTTCCCACACACAAAGCCATGTTGACCATCCCTAATCAGTCCTTGCCTTTCCAAATACATATACATCTTGTCCCTCAGGATTCCCTCCAACAATTTGCCCACCACCGACATCAGGCTCACTGGTCTATCGTTCCCTGGCTTGTCCTTGCCACACTTCTTAAACAGTGGCACCACATTAGCCAACCTCCAATCTTCCGGCTCCTCACCTGTGGCTATCAATGATACAAATATCACAGTAAGAGGCCCAGGCAATCACTTCTCTAGCTTTCCACAGAGTTCTAGGGTACACCTGATCGAGTCCTGGGGATTTATCCACCTTTACCCATTTTAAGACTATATTGCAAGGTGTCACCATCTATTTCCCTGAATTCTATACCTTTCATATCCTTTTCCACAGTAAATACTGATGCAAAATACTCGCTTAGCATCTTCCCCATTTTCTGTGGCGCCACACAAAGGCCACCTTGCTGATCTTCGAGGGACCCTATTCTCTCCCTAGTTACCTTTTTGTCCTTAATGTTTTTGTAAAATCCCTTTGAATTCTTCTTAATTCTATTTGCCAAAGCTATCGTATGTCCCCTTTTTGCCCTCCTGATTTCCCTCTTTAATATACTCCTACTGCCTTTATACTCATCTGAGGATTTACTCAAACTACCTTACATATGCTTCCTTATTTTTCTTAACGAAACCCTCAATTTCTTTAGTCATCCAGCATTCCCTGTATCTACCAGCCTTTCCTTTCACCCTAAGAGGAATATACTTTCACTTAATTCTCATTATGTCATTTCTGAAGGCTTCCCATTTTCCAGCCATTCCTTTACCTGCGAATATCTGCCCCCAATCAGCTTTTGAAAGTTCTTCCCTGTCTCCAATTTAGAACTTCAACTTTTAGATCTGGTCTATCTTTTTCCATCATGATTTTAAATCTAATGGAATTATGGTCGCTAGCCCCAAAGTGCTCCCCCACTGACACCTCAGTCACCTGCCCTGCCTTATTTCCCAAGAGTAGATTAAGCTTGGCACCTTCTCCAATAGGTATATCCACAAACTGAGTCAGAAAATTGTCTTGTACAAACTTAGCAAATTCCTCTCCATCTAACACTATGGCAGTCCCAGTCTATGTTTGGAAAGTTAAAATCCCTGACCATAGAACATAGAACATAGAACATAGAAGGATACAGCGCAGTACAGGCCCTTCGGCCCTCGATGTTGCGCCGACCGAATCCTACCTAACCTATACTAGCCCAATAACTTCCAAATGCCTATCCAATGCCCGCTTAAATGACCATAAAGAAGGAGAGTTCACCACTGATACGGGCAGGGCATTCCATGAACTCACAACCCGCTGTGTGAAGAATCTACCCCTAACATCTGTCCTATACCTACCACCCCTTAATTTAAAGCTATGTCCCCTAGTAACACCTGACTCCATTAGCGGTAAAAGGTTCTTAGTATCTACCCTATCTAAACCCCTAATCATCTTATACACTTCTATCAGATCTCCCCTAAACCTTCTCTTCTCCAATGAGAACAGCCCCAAGTGCCTCAGCCTTTCCTCATAAGATTTTCCTACCATTCCAGGCAACATCCTGGTAAACCTCCTCTGCACTCGTTCTAAAGCTTCCACATCCTTCCTATAGTATGGCGACCAAAACTGCACACAATACTCCAGATGAGGCCGCACCAGAGTCTTATACAACTGCAACATGACCTCAGGACTCCGGAACTCAATTCCTCTGCCAATAAAGCCCAGTACACCATATGCCTTCCTCACAGCACTATTTACCTGGGTGGCAACTTTCAGAGATCTGTGTACATGGACACCAAGATCCCTCTGCTCATCCACACTACCAAGTAGCCTACCATTAGCCCAGTAATCCATCATCTTGTTATTCCTACCAAAGTGAACGACTTCGCACTTAGCTACATTGAATTCCATTTGCCACATTTCCGCCCAGCTCTGCAACTTATCTATATCCCGCTGTAACCTACCACTTCCTTCCTCACTATCCACAACTCCACCGACTTTTGTGTCATCCGCAAACTTGCTTACCCAGCTTTCAAGTCCTTCCTCTAGATCATTTATAAAGATAACAAAAAGCAATGGTCCCAAAACAGATCCTTGTGGTACACCGCTAGTAACTGCGCTCCAAGATGAACATAATCCATCAACTACTACCCTCTGTCTCCTTCCAGCCAGCCAATTCCTAATCCAAACCTCTAATGTATCCTCAATGCCATACCTCCGAAGTTTTAGCATTAGCCTACCATGGGGAACCTTATCGAACGCCTTACTAAAATCCATATACACAACATCTACTGCTTTACCCTCATCCACTTCCTTGGTCACCTTCTCAAAGAACTCAATAAGGTTTGTGAGGCACGACCTGCCCTTCACAAAACCATGCTGGCTATCCCTGATCACGTTATTCCTACCCAGATGTTCATAAATCTTATCCCTTACCATTCTCTCTAAGACTTTGCCCACCACTGAAGTCAGACTCACTGGCCTATAGTTACTAGGGCTATCCCTACTCCCTTTCTTGAACAATGGGACCACATTCGCTATCCTCCAGTCCTCTGGTACTATTCCCGTTGACAACGACGACATAAAAATCCAGGCCAATGGCTCTGCTATCTCCTCCCTAGCTTCCCATAGGATCCTGGGGTAAATGCCATCAGGCCCAGGAGACTTATCTATATTCATCCTTTCCAATATTCCCAAAACCTCTTCCCTGCATATTTCCAGGGCATCCATTCTAATTATTTGTGATTCCATATTCACATCAGCAACAGTGTTCTGTTCCTGAGTGAATACTGATGAAAAGTACTGATTTAATGTCTCTCCAATCTCCTCCGCCTCCACACACAACTTCCCACTACTATCCTTGACTGGACCGATACCTACCCTAGTCATCCTTTTATTCTTGACATACCTATAGAAAGCCTTTGGGTTTTCCCTAATCCTACCAGCTAAAGACTTTTCATGTCCCCTTCTCGCTTCTCTTAGCTCCCTCTTTAGCTCCTTCCTGGCTACCTTATAACTCTCAATCGCCCCTACTGAACCTTCACGCCTCATCTTTACATATGCCGCCTTCTTCCCTTTCACAAGGGACTCCAATTCCTTACTAAACCACGGCTGCCTCACAAGGCCCTTTACACCATGCCTGACTGGTACATACCTATCGAGGACACGCAGTAGCTGCTCCTTGAACACTCCCCACATCTCATTAGTGTTCTTCTCTTGAAGCCTGTTTTTCCAATCCACACATCCTAAGTCATGCCTCACTGCATCATAATTTCCCTGCCCCCAGCTATAGCTCTTGCCCTGCGGCGCACGATTATCCCTCTCCATCACTAAAGTAAAAGTCACCGAGTTGTGGTCACTGTCCCCGAAGTGCTCACCTACCTCCAAGTCTAACACCTGGCCTGGTTCATTACCTAGAACCAAATCCAATATAGCCTCCCCTCTTGTTGGCCTGTCGACATATTGTGTCAGGAAACCATCCTGCACACATTGTACAAACACCGACCCATCTAATGAACTCGAGCTATAGCTCTCCCAGTCAATATCTGGGAAGTTAAAGTCCCCCATAACAACCACCCTGCTACCTTCACTCTTTTCCTGAATCATCCTCGCAATATTATCCTCTACTTCTCTAGGACTATTAGGAGGCCTGTAGAAAACACCTAACAGGGTGACCTCACCTTTCCTATTTCTAACCTCAGCCCAAACTACCTCAGATGGCAAGTCCTCTTCCATCGTCCATTCCACTGCTGTGATACTGTCTTTGACAAGTAATGCCACGCCTCCCCCTTTTTTACCCCCATGTCTGATCCTACTAAAACATTTGAACCCTGGAACGTGCAACAGCCATTCTTGTCCCTGTTCTACCCACGTCTCTGTAATGGCCACAACATCGAAGTCCCAGGTACCAACCCACGCTGCAAGTTCACCTACCTTATTCCTTATACTTCTGGCATTGAAGTATACACACTTCAATCCACCTTTCTGGTTACAGGCACCCTCCTTAGAGATCGCTGCATTATTCCTAACCTCCCTACATTCAAGGTCCTGTACCCTAAAGCTACAGTCCTGGTTCCCATGCCCCCGCGGAGTTAGTTTAAACCCTCCCAAAGAGCACTAGCAAACCTCCCCCCAAGGATACTGGTGCCCCTCAGGTTCAAGTGTAGACCATCCTTTTTATAGAGGTCCCACCTTCCCCAGAAAGGACCCCAGTTGTCCAGAAACCGGAATCCCTCCCTCCTGCACCATCCCTGTAGCCACGCATTTAACTGCTCTCTCTCCCTGTTCCTCGACTCTCTATCACGTGGCACGGGTAACAAACCAGAGACTACAACTCTGTTTGTTCTAACTCTGAGCTTCCAACCTAGCTCCCTGAAAGCCTGTCTGACATCCTCACCCTTCTTCCTACCTATATCGTTGGTGCCAACGTGGACCACGATCTGGGGCTGCTCCCCCTCCCCCTTAAGGACCCGGAAAACACGATCAGCGACATCACGTACCCTTGCACCTGGGAGGCAACATACCAAACGTGAGTCCCTGTCGCCCCCACAAAACCGTCTGTCTGTACCCCTCACTATCGAGTCCCCAAGAACTATTGCTCTACCTTTCTCCACCCTACCCTTCTGAGCAACGGGGCCAGGCTCTGTGCCAGAGGCCTGAACCTCGTTGCTTGCCCCTGGTAAGTCATCCCCCCCACAAGTATCCAAAACGGTATACTTGTTCTTGAGGGGAATGACTGCAGGGGGTCCCTGCACTGGCTTCCTCCTCCCACTCCCCCTCACTGTCACCCATCTATCTTGAACTTTCGGAGTAACTACTTGCCTATAGCTCCGATCTATGACCTCCTCTGCCTCCCGAATGATCCGCAGTTCATCCAACTCCAGCTCCAGTTCCCTAACACGGGTTTGGAGGAGCTGGAGATGGGTGCACTTCTTGCAAGTGTACTCAGCAGGGACGCTAATGGCTTCCCTCACCTCATACATGTTGCAAGAGGAACATTGCCCTCTCTGCACTGCCATCCCTCTAAAAGTAAGCTTTCCTTAAAAAAAAACAACAAAAACCAACTAAATCTAAAGAAACAAACAAGGAAAATGCAGCACTTACCCGCTAGTCACAATTGGTCTTATTATTAGGTTAGAGGAGGTGGAAGGGTGGGAGGCACTACTCGTGTAGTGCCTCGGGTGACTCGCCTACGCGTTTAAATAAGGGGAGAGAAAAAAAAACCTTACCCAGGTAACCTAGCGCGCCTTCCGGGTCTGCTACCGCTTTTTTGAAGGAAAACTTTAAATTTTTAACTAATAAATAAGCGACCAAACTTACCCACCAGCCGTCGCGAAGTCTTCCGAGAGACTGAGGCCTAAAACTCAGGCCCATAACCACCCTATTATTTTTACAGAGATCTCCTTACAAGTTTGCTTCTCAATTTCGCTCTGACTATTAGGGGGTCTATAATACAATCCTAAAAGGTGATCATCCCTTTCTTATTTCTCAGTTTCACCCAAATAACTTCCCTGGATGTATTTTTGGGAATATCCTCCCTCAGCACAGCTGTAATGCTTATCAAAAATGCCACTCCCCCTCCTCTCTTGCCTCCCTTTCTATCCTTCCTGTAGCATTTGTATCCTGGAACATTAAGCTGCCAGTCCTGCCCATCCCTGAGCCATGTTTCTGCAATTGCTTTGATATTCCAGTCCCATGTTCCTAACCATGCCCTGAGTTCATCTGCTTTCCCCATTAGGCCCCTTGCATTGAAATAAATGCAGTTTAAATTTATTATTCCTCCCTTGTTCCTGCCTTCCCTGACTGCTGGACTCTCTTCTTTTCTCAACTGTACCAGTCTTATGGTTTTGAAGAAAAACTCAGTGATCAAAAATATTAAAATGGATTCCACGGGAAAAGTGGTTTTGAAACTTTTCACAGCTTTTTATAGCAATATCCTCCTGGGAATTAGAAGAAAGTGAGGACTGCAGATGCTGGAGAGTCCAAGTTGAAAACTGTGGCACTGGAAAAACACAGCAGGTCAGGCAGCACCAATTCTCCTGCTCCTCGGATGCTGCCTGACCTCCTGAGAATGTAAGTCCACAAGAAATAAGACCATAAGATTTGGTAATGGAAGTAGGCCATTCACTCTTTTGAACCTATCTCACCACTCAATAGGACTGGCTGATCCAAGATTCTTTACATCGACTTTCTTGCATTTTCTTCATAACCCTTGATTTCCCTACTGATCAAGAAACAGTCTATCTCAGTGTTAAATATAGGCAAGGACTGTGCCCCTACTTCCGCTCCATATCCCACCCCACCCCCACCCCCTAACCCTCAATCCCTGCCCCCTTCCCTGCTCTCAATGTCAAGGAGTTCCAAAGACATTCAATTTTCTGAGAGAAGAAATTCCTCCCCATCTCAGTCTTAAATTAGCATCCCTTTATTATGAACTTTGCCTTCTGATTCTAGACTCTCCTGAAGAGATACATCCTCTCAGCATTTACCCTGACAAGGGTATATAAGAATCATATATACTTCAACGAGGTCACCTGAGTGCTAGCTTTCTGTGGGACAGAGTAGAAATTCATCCCAAGGAAGAAGAAACATACTCGGGGAAGATGAGGCAGCATTGACTGATAAGGAAGGTCAGGAACAGCATAAAAGCAAAAGAGAAAGCTAACAAGATGAAGATTAATCAGATTCCAGAGAATTTGGATGTCTTTAAAAACTAACAAAGGGCAAGTAATTAAAGCAATAAGGGGAGGGAGAAGGTGAAATATGAGGGTAAGCTAGCAAGTAATTTAAAAGAAGATTGCAAGAGTTTTTTTTAGGTAAGAAGTGGACATTGGACCACTGGAAAATGAGCCTAGAAAAGTAGTAACAGGGAGGAACAAAATGGCGGATGAACTGAATAAATACTTTGCATAAATCTTCATGGTGGAAGACACCAGTACAATACGAGAACTTTAAGCAAGTCAGGGGCAAAGGTGAGTGTAGTGACCATCACTAAGGAGAAAATGCTAGAGAAGCTGAAATGTCTGAAATATCACCCAGACAGGATGGATCATAGGGTTCTGAAGGAGATAGCTGAGGAGATTGTGGAGGATTTCTTAGTGATTTTTCAGAAATCACTGGAGTCAGGAAGATAACAAAGAACTGGAAAATAACTAATGTAACACCAGTGTTAAAGAAAGAAGGGTAGCAGAAGCCAGGAAATCATAGGCCAGTTTGTCTGACCTTAATCAATGGTAAGATTTTAGAGTCCATTTTTAAGTATGAAATTGCAAGGTACTCAAAATGCATAGTAAAATAGGGCTGAATCAGTACGGCTTCATCAAGAGGAGGTATGACTAAAAAATCTGGTGGGACTTTTGAGAAGGTAGCAAACAAGTTAGACAAAGGAAACGCAGTGGACGTAATACATTTAGATTTCCAGAAGGCATTTGACAAGGTGTCATACAGGAAACTACTAAATAAGATAAAAGCCCATGGTAATAGGGGCAAGCTATTAGCCTGAATCGAGAATTGGCTGATTGGCAATTATGCATTAATGACCTGAGTAAACGAACCACATTGCGCCTCAAGAGTGTAAGGTTTTACTATATGACAAGATGTAGAATTTGAAAAATGCATTTTTATTTCTTTAGCTTTTATTGAGGGATTGTTTATCTTTAAATATTTTAATTATAAAAAGGAAATCTGTTAGTGTAGGAAGAGTTAAGATGTTGCCTTGGGTTAATTGATTAATTAAGTCACAGAATAAACTTAAAGAGAAAACAGGTTGGGGTGGAAATGAGCTGGGTGACTTTGTAGTTAATACATTCTGTCCACAACAAAAAGGTGTTTTGAGTTCTCTTTCACCATTAGGTTTAGATTCAAATTAATAATTTTACCTGGAGACAGATGTCTTGTGCTAGTTTTGTCATAAAGTTTCAACTTAATGAAGTACATTTTCTACTTGAATTGATATAAGTAGTATCAATAGCTCAGACAGTGAAACACAACTCAAATTAGATACTTTGCTAAACTTGTAAGGTCTTTAATAGCAGATATGATTGAGATCATAACTTCAAATATTTTTTGAAGTGTTGCGGGTTATTAAATTCTCTCTTGCTAGAAATGGTATTTGTCTGCCAATTAAGTGACAAGTGACATATCACATCACATATGAACCCAAGCCTGAATATTAACAACACGACGGTTGGAGGAAGAGTGCCTCATCTTCCGCCTGGGAACCCTCCAACCACAAGGGATGAACTCAGATTTCTCCAGTTTCCTCATTTCCCCTCCCCCCACCTTGTCTCAGTCGATTCCCTCGAACTCAGCACCGCCCTCCTAACCTGCAATTTTCTTCCTGACCTCTCCGCCCCCACCCCACTCCGGCCTATTACCCTCACCTTGACCTCCTTCCACCTATCACATCTCCATCGCACCTCCCCCAAGTCCCTCCTCCCTACCTTTTATCTTAGCCTGCTGGACACACTTTCCTCATTCCTGATGAAGGGCTTGTGCCCGAAACATCAAATTTCCTGTTCCTTGGATGCTGCCTGGCCTGCTGCGCTTTAACCAGCAACACATTTTCAGCCCTGAATATTAAGCAGGTTTTGCTGCATATGGTCATGACTGCTTCAATATTTAAGGAATCATTAATGATTTTGAATATTGTTCAGTCATCAGCAAATAATTTCACATCTGATTACTGTATATAATTGAATGAATTGACAACAAAACTAATATCTTGGCTATTACCCGAGAAACTCCAGTTAAGAAGTCCTAGCACTGGATGACTGAGCTGTAGCAGCCACAACTATCTCCCTTTGTGCTCAACATGATTTCAACTCATGAGAACATTTTCCTTGATTCCCATTAATTTCAGCTTTGCTTGGATTCCATTTTGTCATACTTATTTAAATGCTGCCTTGGTGTCAGCGGCAGTCACTTTCACCTCACCACCTTTACTCAAAACCTTATGTGGATACTACTGCTCTTTTAATGTGTGAGTTATTCCTAAATTCATGCCATACTCACAGTGGCAAGAGAGCATTTTTGTTCGAAGAATGGCATCTGTTACAGTTTCAATTGGCAAATGCTTCATTTCACAGAATTCAATTCAGTGTAATTTCATTCTTAGCCATTCCATAAAATGAGTCCAAAATTACTTTAATTTCAGCAGATCCCACTCTACTAGAGACTCCTGTGATACTTCAGCTAAACACAATCAAAAGTAGCAGGTCCCATCATGATGAGGAAAACATTTACTTTACCTGATCTTCTTTATATTTGTTTTCCATCAAATATGCAAACTTTGTTTGAAACAAGATCAGTCCTCTTTGTGAGGGTCCCCAAACTGTACCGACAGATAGCATCAGTGCAATTTTTTTTCAATTATGTACCTTATTAACTCACTGTGAACTTGGACACAATGTGCACATGCAGGAATTGTTCAAATCATAGACTTTCTCAAAATCAACTTTAGGAATTGCAACAATGTGCTGAACTTCTTAAACAACTTCCAGCCCAGCTTTAATGCCATCTTTCTGTTGGGTACTGTACCAAGAAAAAATTAGCATGTGGAACTTTCAGCAAGCAACCATTCCTGAACTAATTTTGTCTACATCTTCCCAACACAGACTACAGCAGAGAGAGTACCATAACAAATGCTTGGCCATTATAATATATAATTAAAAATCACACACCAGGTTATAGTTCAACAGGTTAATTTGGAAGTACTAGCTTGCGGAGTGCAGTTCCTTCATCAGGTAGCTGCCTGATGATAAAATCAGATCATAAAATATTTCAAATCTTGATTTGTAAGATCACAACGCATAAGATTAGTAGTCTATGGATCTTTAAATAGTGTATTTTTTCTTCTAAAGTCATACTTTTTAAAAGCATAGCAAAACAATAGCAGCAGATCTAACATCGGATCAGAAGTTAACAGAATGAAAGTCAATTTATTTGTTTTGATTTAGAAACTATTTGCTAATTGTTTCCTATGTACCAGTAAAAACTGGCAACATTACAATTTCATATAAATTTGGTTTTCTTTATCCTCATTGAACAATCTAGAACATAGATTTTAATTTGTAATATTCTGCCTAAAAGGGTGGTGAAAAATAGATTCATTCAGGGTATTCATGAAATTAGAAACATTTTAGAAATAGAAAAAATGCATGAATGATGCTAATTGGATGGCTTTCTCAAAGAAGTAGATGGAATGGTCTCCAACTGTGTTGTATGATTTAGTGATTTGCACAAATCAGTTTGCTCAATGTGCCATATTTTAGATCTAAAATGTTAACATACTCAAATACAGTAATATTTCCTGAGACCATATTATTTATATTTTCATCTGGGAATCTGTGCAAAATAACAAGGTAACATTTAGTGCTTATCCCATCAGGAGGTGGTGGTGAGCATTATCCTGAAATAACTGCAGTATATGTGATGACTGACCATGCTTAAAAGGCAGTAATACAAAAATACAGAAAATAAACATTCTTAACTGCTTATTTCATTAATGTGCTTGTTATTTTACTTATGCTTTGAGTTAATTTTAGGTTAAACTTCCTTGAAATTATTCAGAAAATGTTGCAATAACACACATCCAACATGATATAGTATGACAGCAGCCTGCAGTATCACATTATTTGACATATGGTGCCGCTTGACCATGTTCTGTTCACGATTCCCTCCTCCCTTGTTGCTTCTGATAAATTTTCTTCATGGAAACAAACCAATTAATTTTGCCTCGCCTTTGTGTCAAGCTTTCAGCCCTGAAAGGAATAGGTACAGAGATTACAGTCCTGCTGGAAGGACAGTGTGAAGAGAAAAAAAAAATCCATAAAAGGATCCACACTGACAGTTTTTAGGCTGTAGGTGGACACAATTCTTTGACTTTTTCTCCCTCCAGTATTTAAAAAACATTAACATTCAACCTATTGAGTTTTATTCTTCCAATGTGATAATACAGACAAAGTGGGCAGCTGCACAACAGAAGCTACAGCAGGAGGCAAGATTTAGTATTATGGCATAAATCCAGAAATGTGATTCATAGTTTGTGTAAAACATTTCAGAAGGATTGCGATAAATGACCTTAGAGAGACAATATTCTTCCAGTTGGCCTATTTAAAATCACCTCGTCAATCTTCTTCCATCTCTTTACCATCTTCCTTTGATTCTCCTACCTATCTGTATGTCACAATTTACGCATGTTGTAGGTACATATATGCATTAGACACCACTGTAAAATAAATGCATTACAAAATTTACAGAAGTCCATTTAACTAATGGGTTAAAACAACTATTCTAACTATGACAGGTAAGTGAAGTGTTTTACAGCAGCAGATTTGAATGGATATAAATGTTTGTCTTTATTATAAGATTTATAAAAGACTAGAACTTTGAGTAATGGTTTAGAATTTGATTGGTTGGATTTAGTTGGTTGTTTTCAGCAAATTAGCATAGGAACAATAGAATGCCTGAATTCACTAAATTATTGTTGCAGCCTCAGGTCTTCACATCTCAAGAATTAAAAACAATCAGCAAATAATCTATCATTATTGATCATTTACATACTTGGAACTTTTGAAAAAGGTAGTCAAAATCAACAATATAACACATTATAAATATAGCATTATTTCAGGAACCAGAAGAAACAGTGGGTAGTGTGGCCTCTATGCATGAAACTATTCTCTGATAACCATTACAGTTCTTTCATGCTCTTATCCTTGCTTAGGTCTGTCACTCCATTAAAAAATATCCCCATCCACATTCATATTCACTTTCTGATTTTGCCAAATCATGTAACCTTACATTCCATTGTCTGAATCAGACAATAATAATCTCAAGCAAATGCCATTTAACTGCACCAAAAACCCAACTGGACATCATTTTAATTTATCATAATATTTTTACAATTGTTGATCTACTCAAGTTCTCAATTGTCTTATCTTCTAATAATCATATTTCAAGTAAATCACTTCCTCTCTCTACACTGGCTGCCTCCACTGGTTCCTGCTGATTTTGATTCCCATTCGAGTGTGTCTGATGCACAATGGGTTTCGCAATTCAGTGCTACATCAAATACAATCTGTCCTGCTCTTTCTTTCAAAATTTCAGGATCATCCTTGAACTCAAAGAGAAGCCCAGGCTTATTTTATCCAGTACGAGTCATTTATTTAAGACCCGCTTTCCTGACACTGCACTTTCACCCTCCAACAAAAACTGAGAGCAGGTTACAGGCTTTGTTATCACAAAGTATGAGACCAACTCAAAAGCAAGTTTGCCACATTGGGAGCCCAATTAACAATCTTAAATTGGTTGTCAGCAATAAAACTGTTGAATCATATCCAGCATCATATTCCTTTCATTGTTCACAACAAGCAAGGGACTGATTGTGGATTAGCTTTGCTGGAAGAGCACAGCAGTTCAGGCAGCATCCAAGGAGCAGCGAAATTGAGGTTTTGGGCAAACGCTCTTCATCAGGAATGAAGGGCTTTTGCCCGAAACATCAATTTCGCTGCTCCTTGGATGCTGCCTGAACTGCTGTGCTCTTCCAGCACCACTAATCCAGCATCTGGTTTCCAGCATCTGCAGTCATTGTTTTTACCTCAAGGGACTGATTGTACCCATCTTCTCAGCTTTGCAAAACTTGTGACACAGAATCCAAAATTGGACACGATCATGCCATTGGACAACATTTGTTGCATAGATAAAACAAATATCTGCGGATGCTGGAAATCTGAAATAGAAATTGCTGGAAAATCTCACCAGGTCTGGCAGCATTTGTGGAGGGAGAAAGGTCACTGGATTCACAACTTTAACACTGCTTCTCTCTCCACAGATGCTGCCAGACCGCTGTGTTTCCCCAGAAATGTTTTTATTTGCTTAATATGCTTCAATGTGTGAATTTAAAATTTTAAATATGGCTCAAGGTTTGATGAATCTATGTGTACTAGAAGCCACATATACAGAGGAGCCTTGATTATCCGAATACCAATTATCCAAAAATCAGATTATCCGAAGCTCCGATAGAAGCATTACACCAAAGACGTGTTTCCAATGGTGATTGCAGTTTACAGTGATTAAACAGGCACCTGTTTCCAAATGACTGACCTCCCGCTCTCTGTCTCTTCCTACACTTGGGGTAAAAAGTGAGGTCTGCAGATGCTGGAGATCACAGTTGAAAATGTGTTGCTGGTTAAAGCACAGCAGGTTAGGCAGCATCCAAGGAATAGGAAATTCGATGTTTCGGGCATAAGCCCTTCCTACACTTGCCCTGGAACTCCACGAAGGGGTATACCCTAAAACTCTCTTCCCCAAATAATCTCAACAACATTGCCCTGTACAGGGTAAGCATGGAACCTGTCAACAAAGTGCAGTAAGAGGTTGTGTGTGTGGCTGTGGCTGTGTGTGCATGTGCTATTTGGAGACTTACCCCACAAACGCAGCTGCAGCAGCTATCTTGTTCTTGGTGTCCAGTCTGGCTGCCCTGGAGAGGGGGCGGGGGTGGATGGGGAGGTTTTGGACTGGGTTTTGGGGGCAGGCAGGGGTGGTTTTGGATGGGGTTGTGGGGCAGGTGGAGGTGGTATTGGAATGGGTTGGGGGTTGGGTGGGGGACAGTGTTGGACGAGGTTGAGTGGCAGGCAGGAAGGCGGTGTTGAATGGGGTTGGGACGGGTGGGGGTGGTGTTGAACGGGGTTTGGGGGCAGGTGGGAGCAGCATTGCATGGATTTGGGGGGCAGGTGGTGGGCGGTGTTGGATGGGGTTGGAGGATGGGCGGTGGATGGTTTTAGATGGGGTTTGGGGGGTGGGCGGGCGGGAAGGCAGTGTTGGGGGCAGGGGCTCGTGCACTGTGTACTGCTGCAGTCTGCTGAACGGGGAGCAGATTTTAAAAACTCTGAGCCCCAGAGGAAAGGCATTTAATCAATTAACCAAATAATCGATTATCCGAACGAAATAGTGCCTGCTCATTTCATTTGAATAATCAAGGTTCCCATTAGTGAATATTTATCACTACCAAACCTCATTAGAATCTTCCCACCTTTGCAAGAGATTTCAAACTGAAAGATCTCACCTTGAAACTGCCTCAAAAGATCCCTCAACAAAACTGTTCACATCCAGGTAGTTCAATATCTTCCCACAGGACTTGAGAATATACTTCAATATCGTGAATAAACACAAGTTCAGCTCTTTTGCGCATAGCTTATTTCACAAAACTGACACTGCCCAGGTTTCTCAAAGCACCAATGTTTCCCAGCTGTGCCCAGAAAATACTGTTTGGAGATTTCATACCCCCTCTTCGCTTCTCTGAACTATAAATAACTTTCCAGGATTTCTGCCTTAATTGCCTAGAGCCAACAAACAGACTTATATTGTCTGATGCAACTCCTTTGTTTCAACACTCCCAGTTCTGCCCCGAATGTTTCCCAGCAAAAGACAGAAAGTTAAACCTGAAAACCTTCCTAAATCCTCTATGTTAATGATCTTATTACTTTTCAGAATTAACTTGTTTTTTTTAAGATTAGAATCCCTACAGTGTGGAAACAGGCCCTTTGGCCCAACAAGTCCACACCGACCCTCCGAAGAGCAACCCACCCAGACCCATTCCCCAACATTCACACCTGACTAGTGCACCTAACACTACAGGCAATTTAGCATGGCCAATTCACCTAACCTGCACATCTTTGGACTGTGGGAGGAAACAGGAGCACCCGAAGGAAACACACGCAGACACGGGGAGAATGCACAAATTCCACACGGTCACCCAAGGCTGGGATCGAACATAGGTCCCTGGCGCTGTGAGGCTGCAGTGCTAACCACTGAGCCACCGTGCTGCCCCTGTCTTAAGCTAATTCACCTCAATTCTCAAACCAAATAACATATTTTATTTTAATTCTACTAACAAATATCTCTAATCGCTTAAAGTAACATAATCTCAACCTATTCAGAACACTAGATTTCAGTACAAAGTGAGTTGCATTTGTCACACTTTCTACTATTAAACTTTAATTCCTAAAACTAAAACTTATATTTCATAATGCATGAGTCATGAACTAAATATTCATAACAAAACTCAGTGGAGGCATTCTGGACAATGACAGATTAGAAACTGAGAGTATTTTTTTCCTTTTTGGGAGTATTTAGAATCAAGAGGCATAGTTTAAAAACTAAAGTTATCCTATTTAAGATTGAAATGAGAAGGATTTTTTTAAATTGACTCATGAGCTGTTGGCACCACTGTGCAAAGCCAGCATTTATTTATTGCCCATCCCTAGTTGCCCTTAAGAAGGTGGTAATATGCTGCACTTTTGAACTGCTGCAATCCCTCTGCTGTGACTTGACCCACAATGCCATTAGGAAAGGAAATCAGGTGCCTACATGGTCTGTCTAGTTTTATTTCTTTGATACATCATAGCAATTGACACAATTGAGTGACTTGTTAGGCCATTTCAGTGGGCAATTGAGAGTCAACGCCATTGTTGTGGGTATGATATGACAGTACATTAGACTCAGTGAGGATGGCGGGTTTCCTTCCCTGAATGACATGAGTAAACATTTTCTTAGAGGATTAGTAGTTTTTGGAATTCTTCCAGTCAAAAGTGGAGACAGTAGCAAATGGAGTTTATAGCAACATACGCATTTTGATTGCAACAATTACACTAGATGACATAAAACTCGAAACTAAGTGTAAAAGGTTCTAGAGTTGTCTTACTTTAACCCCTCTTGTATAAAATGCAAATGCTTAATATCTTACTAATATGGTTTCTCATCCTCAACATTTAAATGTTGAAAGCATTTAAAACCTGACTGCAGTACTTGTAAAAAGGCTTGGTCATTGAATGTGTTCAAGGGCGAGTTAGATAGATTTTTGGATTGCAAGGGAACAAAGGGATAAAATAAAATTAAGGGCACAATCAGATTGGCCATGATGAATGGTTGAGCAAGCATAAGGAGAAAATGGCCTGCTCCTACTGTTATCTTTTATGATACTATATTGGCAGCTCTGATGCACTACCACTCCTTGTCTTCTTGATCTTTCTGCGATACTTAACATGAGTGGGCTTTACCATTTTACTCTGTGGCCTCTTAGTTATCCATCTAGCAGAGCTACCATATTTGGTTCAGATATGGACCTCCAATGTTAGCTAAAGAATTTTCTACTATTCTTTCTCTTACTACACAGCCTTACCTCAAAGACTTGATTCCTTGATTCATCTCCTATTCTTGCTTTGCAGACTGTCCTTCAGAGAAATTCAACTAAAGACATGCACTGATGAAAGCCAACTCTACACCTCTTCCATGTTTTCATATGCTCCACAACTTGCATTATTCAATCTTAGCTTTGCTGCAGTTCCTCCAATTAAACATTGCAAAAGCTAAAGCATCCATAATAAACTTTGTCACACTTCATCAATCCCATCTTCCTCCCTGGTCCATGACTCCTTTATGATTAGGAATCTGTCGATCTAAGCCTTGAAGGTACATGAAGCTTGTACAGCCCTCAGCAATAGGAATTTCACACATTCACTATCATCCTATCTCGGTCTTAAGCGAGCAAGCCTCGTGCTAAAAATATGCGCTCTAGTCCTAGATTCTTCCACACGGAGAAACAATCTTCCTGCATTTATTCTGTCAAAGCCCCTTAAGATTCTTAAATCTTTCATTAAAATCTCAATTCTAAATTCCAAAGAGTACAAGTCCAATCTACTCAACCTTTCTTCATAAGGAAATCTATCAGCAAATCTTCTCTGGACTGTCTCCAATGCCAGTTTATTGTTAGACTTTTAAAGCTTGAGGCTGAATCTTTAAATCAGCTTGATGATGCTGATAGCAGCCACAGATAGGTGATGCTGATATGTTTGCCTCATTTGCCTGAGGTACAATGGGGAGAAAAGAATGTTCTGTTCAAAAATTAAAGACAGAATTCAGCTTGTTGAGAATTCGCTCGTGGTCAAATAGTCTGTCGTGGTGCATGTCTTACCCATGCACACACACACAATACCTAATTGGTGGAATTACCACAAGCTTAGCAAAGACTCTGAAGCTAAATTACAACATGAATCATTTTACAAATGTAAAGGTGTAAGTGAAAAAACTGGAGTTGAATGGGGAAGGGAGAATGATGCAGAGTATTATAAATTGATGGGAAAAGTTGCAGCATGGGTTAATCTTAACAATTGATTTCAACACTTGTAGGATAATCACCAGCAAAGTACTGCATCAAGTACATGTAAATAGTCATCACTACCAAATCTATGAAACACATTAGTTGACTTCAAGTTATTTCAGAAATCATTATCATTTTGTCCTATGTCAGGTATGAACTTTGGGTGTAGGTAAGTGTTGTGAGCTCACGTCCACTGAGAAATGAGATAGTCACAGATCTACAGTGCAGAAAAAGGGTCTCAGACCATCAAGTTAGCGTCTGTTAAAAAAAACCTTGCTATTGTAATCCCATTTTGAAGAAAGTGGTCCACAGTCTCGTATGCCTGAGCATCGCAAGTGCACAACTAAATATTTCTTAAATGCTATGAAGGTTTCTGCCTCTCCTAGTACATAAATTAGATTACTTTCAGTGTGGAAACAGGCCCTTCGGCATAACAAGTCCACACCAACCCTACGAAGAGCAACCCACCCAGACCCATTCCCCTACATTTACCCCTTCACCTAACACTATAGGCAATTTAGCATGGCCAATTCACCTAACCTGCACAGCTTTAGACTGTGGGAAGAAACTGGAGCACCTGGAGGAAACCCACGCAGACACAGGGAGAATGTGCAAACTCCACACAGACAGTTGCCCGAGGCAGGATTTGAACCTGGGTCTCTGGCGCTGTGAGGCAGTAATGCTAAACACTGAGCCACCGTGCCACCCGTCTTACAAAGAACAAAGAAAATTACAGTACAGAAATAGACCCTTCGGCCTTCCAAGCCTGCCCCCATCCAGCTCCTCTATCTAAACCTGTTGCCTATGTATAAGGATCTGTATTCCTCTGCTCCCTGCCCATTCATGTGTCTGTCTAGGTACATCTTAAGTAATGCTATTGTGCCTGCCTCTACCACTTCCGCTGGCAATGCATTCCAGACACTCACCACCGCCTCGTAATTGAGTCCCCCACTTTGGGAAAAATCTTCTTGCTATCCATAAGTAGCAAAGTTTCAGTTCCCATGATACTACCTCCCCATTTCTCCAAATGCAGATTATTATTGTCCCTCAGAATTGCTTCCAATAATTTCCCAATCACCAAGATTAGACTGACTAATCCATAGCTTTCTGATTTATTCCTTGCTCTCCTCTTGAATAATGGTCCTCAATTTCTATTCTCCAGTCCTCCAGCACCTCTCCTGTGGCCAGAAAGGAATTGAAAATTGTTACAAGCACCCTTGCCTCACTCAGCAATTTGTGAAACATTAATTGTATGATGACCTTCTCGCTCTTTTCTATATACATACATATCAGCCCTCTCAGTAGTGAACACTGACCTAAAGTATTAATTTAGAACCCTACCTACATTCTCTGGCTCCATGCACAAATTACCATTGTGGTTCTTAATTAGCACTACCTGTTGCTCATTATCCTTTAATCTTTAATGTACCTGTAAAATAACTGAGGAATTTCGTCTTTATTACCTGCCAGGATCTTATCGTAGCCCCTTTTAGCTTCCCTAATCTCCCTTTCTATCTCCCTCTTGCCATTCTATACTCTTCTTGGACTTCTCTTGTTTTCAGCCCTTGGTATCTGCACTGCTTGACATGTTTCTTAGAAGATTTAACAGCTGTTAAAAAGTAGTCTTTCATTTCATCAATCTGGGTTACTTTTGCATTCAAACCCAGATCTCAAAGGATAACAGATGCCATGTTTTCTAGTCTCTTGGGTTTTTAAAAATATTTTTTTATTTTGCATAAGTATTATAAATAAATTAACAAATACACATCACAAAATAAACAACATAAACTAAAATTCAGAACAAAGATTGAATCTCATCCTAGTGCAGTAGCTGTACATATATCTCACTGTATTGTGAAGAATTGAGTTAAAATAATGTTTTCTTTAAGGCTTGTTAGTATTCATCATGATTTGCTATATTATAAATAAGTTATCAACCAGTGTAAATAACTGAAGTGGCAAAAGAAATAGAGATACTGATTTTGTATTTTCTATGTCCTCTAGATCTGAGATTAACACATACTTAGATTGGAAAGATTGCAATATTGGAATAGTTCGCTTTCCTTCAAACTGAAGAGTCTGATTCTTTAGCATCTGGTTCTACATGCAGGAATATACCATACCATGTGATTCACCCAGAGTAATGTGCTTAGCCTCAGGTTACACTGAAATGACATCAACTGCAGACATTATTTTTAAATCAAACCTGCCCTCAAGTCATTACAGACCCATCCAATTACCAATGACCCCTAGTTAAATCAGGAGTTTGAATGATACTGTACAAGAACTTGCATCATCTGAGAAGATACCTAAAATTACTGGAGTAAGTTGTAGCATTAAGTCACAGAAAAATCTCAAAAGTATTCCAACACTGCAAGAGACCATTTGGCCGATCATAAAACAATTGGTTCTCCAACGAGCATTATAACTTAATGCCATTCTTCTGTCTTTCCCATAGATCCTTGCACATTATCTAAATAGAAAGAATCATCTAATGCCGTCTTGAACTCTTCAGTTGACCACCTGCACCATATTTCCAGTCAGAGCATTCTATTTGTTGTATGAAATAGCTTTTTCTCACATTATAATGACTTCATTTGCAAATCAATTTAAATTTGAAGCAAAAACAGAAACAGTTGGAGAAATTAAGCACATCTGTGGAGTGTTAGTAGACAATCAATGTTTCAGGGAGAAAGTGAGGACTGCAGATGCTGGAGATCAGAGCTGAAAATGTGTTGCTGGAAAAGTGCAGCAGGTCAGGCGGCATCCAAGGAGCAGGACAATCGACATTTCAGGCATGAGCCCAGTTTCCTGAAGAAGGGCTCATGCCCAAAACGTCGATTCTCCAATCAATGTTTCAGGTCTATTAACCATTCTGAGTGTAGCTAGGAAAAGTTTGGTATATAGGCTGAAAATGGGCAGGAGTGGAGCAAGAGTAAACAATAGACAGAGATAAGCTCAGAGAGAGACAACAGCAGTAGAGCAGACAATGGAATGGATAATGGTGAGCTGGGGAGAAAGGAAAGTTGCTAATGGAGACATTTATTAGATAACAATGGGTTGGCTGTGGTAATGTGGCAGTTTATGTGACGACTAGGCCTGGTGTGTGGGAGTGAGGGAAGGACATGGAAGAAGGTACTGAGGCTCTAAAATTATTGAACTCAATGTTGAATCCTGAAGGATGCAGAATTCACAAGAGGAAAATGAGATGTTGTTCTTCCAGCTTGCACCGAACTTCACTGAAGCACTGCAGCAAGCCTGAGATAAAAATGTTGGTCAGGAAACACAGTGGCACTGTAAAGGAGCAGGCAACCAGAAGCTCAGGGTCATCTTTAAGGCCAGAATGTGTGTTCTGCAAAGCAATCACCCAATCTGTGTTTTGTCTCCCCGTGTAAGGGAGACCACATTGTAAGCAGTGAATTCAATACACTGGATTGAGTGAAGAATAGGTATATCGCTGCTTCACCTGGAAGATGTGTTTGGGGCCTTGGATGGGAAATAAACAGACAGGTATTTAGCCTTCTGCATAGGAAGGTGCCATGGGGATGTGAGAAGTTTTGAGAATGGCAGAGGAGTGGTGCAGAGTGCCCTAGACAGAACATTTCCTGCAAAAGGTTGACAAAGGAGTGGAGGGGAATACAAGTCTGTTTGTGTCAGTTCACATCTGTTCTGATGGTGTCAAAGTCGACATGATGGCCTCAGACCATCTTTTAACCTCAACCGAGGCTTCCTCACCACCTTGGTTTTCAGGACCTACTTATTACCTATACTTCTGCCCTTACCCCATCTCTTGCCACACATATGATCGACAGCATCTATCTGGTCCTCATTATCCAGACCACCAGTATCTACATCAAAAGTATCATAAGCTGCCATTTCCGTCATTTCCAGCAGGATGCCATCACTGGACACATATTCCCCTTCTCTACTTCTCATAAGTTTGAGGTATGATACTGTATCAAACACTTGAAAGTATGCTGCAAATGTGTTGCTGGTCAAAGCACAGCAGGCCAGGCAGCATCTCAGGAATAGAGAATTCAACGTTTCGAGCATAAGCCCTTCATCAAGAATGAGAGAGAGTAGCCAAGCAGGCTAAGATAAAAGGTAGGGAGGAGGGAGTAGGGGGAGGGGCGATGGAGGTGGGATAGGTGGAAGGAGGTCAAGGTGAGGGTGATAGGCTGGAGTGGGGTGGGGGCGGAGAGGTCAGGAAGAAGATTGCAGGTTAGGAGGGCGGTGCTGAGTTGAGGGAACCGACTGAGACAAGGTGGGGGGAGGGGAAATGAGGAAACTGGAGAAATCTGAATTCATACCTTGTGGTTGGAGGGTTCCCAGGCGGAAGATGAGGCGCTCCTCCTCCAGCCGTCGTGTTGTTATGTTCTGCCGGTGGAGGAGTCCAAGGACCTGCATGTCCTCGGTGGAGTGGGAGGGAGAGTTAAAGTGTTGAGCCACGGGGTGGTTGGGTTGGTTGGTTCGGGCGGCCCAGAGGTGTTCTCTGAAGCGTTCCGCAAGTAAGCGGCCTGTCTCACCAATATAGAGGAGGCCACATCGGGTGCAGCGGATGCAATAGATGATGTGTGTGGAGGTACAGGTGAACTTGTGGCGGATATGGAAGGATCCCTTGGGGCCTTGGAGGGAAGTGAGTGTGGAGGTGTGGGCGCAAGTTTTACATTTCCTGCGGTTGCAGGGGAAGGTGCCGGGGGTGGAGGTTGGGTTGGTGGGGGGTGTGGATCTGACGAGGGAAACACGAAGGGAGTGGTTCTTGCGGAACGCTGATAGGGGAGGGGAGGGAAATATATCCTTGGTGGTGGGGTCCGTTTGGAGGTGGCGGAAATGGCGGCGGATGATACGTTGTATGCGGAGGTTGGTGGGGTGGTAGGTGAGAACCAGTGGGGTTCTGTCTTGGTGACGGTTGGAGGAGTGGGGCTCAAGGGCGGAGGAGCGGGAAGTGGAGGAGATGCGGTGGAGGGCATCGTCGATCACGTCTGGGGGGAATCTGCGGTCCTTGAAGAAGGAGGCCATCTGGGCTGTGCGGTGTTGGAATTGGTCCTCCTGGGAGCAGATGCGGCGGAGACGAAGGAATTGGGAATATGGGATGGCGTTTTTACAGGGGGCAGGGTGGGAGGAGGTGTAGTCCAGGTCGCTGTGGGAGTCAGTCGGTTTATAATAGATGTCTGTGTTGAGTCGGTCGCCCGAGATAGAGATGGAAAGGTTTAGGAAGGGGAGGGAGGAGTCTGAGACAGTCCAGGTGAATTTCAGGTCGGGATGAAGGTTTTAGTAAAGTTGATGAACTGTTCAACCTCCTCGTGGGAGCACGAGGCAGCGCCGATACAGTCATCGATGTAGCGGAGGAAAAGGTGGGGGGTGGTGCCAGTGTAGTTGCGGAAGATGGACTGTTCCTACATAGTAAAAAATGGGCTTATGCTCAAAACGTCGAATTCTCTATTCCTGAGATGCTGCCTGGTCTGCTGTGCTTTGACCAGCAACACATTTGCAGCTGTTCCTACATATCCCACCTTTTCCTCCGCTACATCGATGACTGTATCGGCGCTGCCTCGTGCTCCCACGAGGAGGTTGAACAGTTCATCAACTTTACTAAAACCTTCATCCCGACCTGAAATTCACCTGGACTGTCTCAGACTCCTCCCTCCCCTTCCTAGACCTTTCCATCTCTATCTCGGGCGACCGACTCAACACAGACATCTATTATAAACCGACTGACTCCCACAGCGACCTGGACTACACCTCCTCCCACCCTGCCCCCTGTAAAAACGCCATCCCATATTCCCAATTCCTTCGTCTCCGCCGCATCTGCTCCCAGGAGGACCAATTCCAACACCGCACAGCCCAGATGGCCTCCTTCTTCAAGGACCGCAGATTCCCCCCAGACGTGATCGACGATGCCCTCCACCGCATCTCCTCCACTTCCCGCTCCTCCGCCCTTGAGCCCCACTCCTCCAACCGCCACCAAGACAGAACCCCACTGGTTCTCACCTACCACCCCACCAACCTCCGCATACAACGTATCATCCGCCGCCATTTCCGCCACCTCCAAACGGACCCCACCACCAAGGATATATTTCCCTCCCCTCCCCTATCAGCGTTCCGCAAGAACCACTCCCTTCGTGTTTCCCTCGTCAGATCCACACCCCCCACCAACCCAACCTCCACTCCCGGCACCTTCCCCTGCAACCGCAGGAAATGTAAAACTTGCGCCCACACCTCCACACTCACTTCCCTCCAAGGCCCCAAGGGATCCTTCCATATCCGCCACAAGTTCACCTGTACCTCCACACACATCATCTATTGCATCCGCTGCACCCGATGTGGCCTCCTCTATATTGGTGAGACAGGCCGCTTACTTGCGGAACGCTTCAGAGAACACCTCTGGGCCGCCCGAACCAACCAACCCAATCACCCCGTGGCTCAACACTTTAACTCTCCCTCCCACTCCACCGAGGACATGCAGGTCCTTGGACTCCTCCACCGGCAGAACATAACAACACGACGGCTGGAGGAGGAGCGCCTCATCTTCCGCCTGGGAACCCTCCAACCACAAGGTATGAATTCAGATTTCTCCAGTTTCCTCATTTCCCCTCCCCCCACCTTGTCTCAGTCGGTTCCCTCAACTCAGCACCGCCCTCCTAACCTGCAATCCTCTTCCTGACCTCTCCGCCCCCACCCCACTCCGGCCTATCACCCTCACCTTGACCTCCTTCCACCTATCCCACCTCCATCGCCCCTCCCCCTACTCCCTCCTCCCTACCTTTTATCTTAGCCTGCTTGGCTACTCTCTCTCATTCCTGATGAAGGGCTTATGCTCAAAACTCAAATTCTCTATTCCTGAGATGCTGCCTGGCCTGCTGCGCTTTGACCAGCAACACATTTGCAGCTGTGAGCTCCAGCATCTGCAGACCTCATTTTTTACTTGAAAGTATGCATAGATATCAATAGCATTACCCTCTGGAGACAGAAACAGTTAAGAGTCATAGAGTCATGGAGATGTACAGCACGGAAACAGACCATCGATCCAACTAGTCCATGCCGACCAGATATCCTAACTCAATCTATTCCCACCTGTCAGCACCTGACCCATATCCCTCTAAACCCTATTCATATATGCCTTTTAAATGTTGCAATTATACTAGCTTCCACCACTGCCATAATGTTTCAACTCTGACTGTTCATACCAGATTTGAAACACTAACTCTGTTTTTCTGTCCACAAATGCTGTCAGACCTGTTGAATTCTCTAGCACTTTGTTTTATTTCAGATTTCAGCATCTATAGTATTTTCCTTTTATTTCAACAGCATCACCTTCATTGAAACTTTACAATGCCTCTTCATAAATTCCATCAAGTTAGTTAAACAAGATTTCTCCTTTAAAAATCTAAGCTGTTCCTAATCAACTTGCATTTTTTATGTGTATATTAATTCAGGCTGGCCACCCTGTTCAAAGAACAAAGAACAATACAGCACAGGAACAAGCCCTTCGGCCCTCCAAGCATGCACTAACACATTTTGTCCTTCCATACTAAAACTGTCTTCATTACAGAATCTGGATCCCTCTGTTTTCCTTCCTATCCATGTATACCTTCAAGTGCTTCTTGAATACTGATATTGTGTCTGCTTCCACCACCTCCTCTAGCAGTGGGTTCCAGGCGCTCACTACCATTTTTTTGTGAAAAACGTGCCTCTTACATCTCTTTTAAACTACCCCACCCCTTCCTTGAAACTTGAACCTGTGTCCCCAAGTAACTGAACTCTCTGTCCTGGGAAAATGCCTCATACTTCCCACTCTATCTGTGCCATTCAGTCTTGTAAACTTCTATCAGGTTGCCCCTGATGAAGGGTTTTTTTCCAAAACATCGATTCTGCTCCTCTTCGGATGCTACCTGACCTGCTGTGCTTTTCCAGCACCACACCCTCAACTGCCCCTCAACTTTCTGCATTCCAGTAAAAGCAAGCCCAGCCTATCCAACCCTTCATCATAGCTAAAATCCTCCATACCAGGCAACATCCTAGTAAACCTTCTCTGTATCCTCTCCAAAGCACCCACATTGTTCTGGTACTGAGGTGACCAGAATTATATACACAATTCCAAGTATGGCCTAACCAAAGTTCTACAAATCTGTAGCATAACTTGCCTAATCATTATACTTAGTATCCCTTCCAATGCCATAGACCTTTTTTACTACCTACGCTGCCATGTTCAGTGATCTGTGGATATGCATGTCCAAATGCCACTGCAGATCAATATTCCCACGAGTTCTGCCATTCACTGTATAAATTCCACCTGTACCTGACCTTCCAAAAATGAATCAATGCACATTTGTCCGAATTAAACTCCATTTGCCATTTTTCTGTCCATGCCTTCAACTAATCAATATCCTACTATATCCTCTGACAATCCTCCTCACTATCCGCAACTCCACTAATCTTTGTATAATCTGCAAGCTTACTAATTAAACCAGCTATGTTTTCCACAAAATCATTTATGTAGGTCACAAACAGCAGAGGTCCCAGCACTGATCCCTGTAGAACACCACTAGTCACAACCTTCCATTCCAAAAAGCACCCTTCCATTGCTACACTCTGTTTCCTATGACTCTGTATCCATCTTGCCTGCTCTGATATCATGTGAATTTACCTTTTGTACTAGTCTGCCATGAGCAACCTTATCAAAGGCTTTACTGACGTCCATGTAGACAGCATCAATTGCTTTTCCCTCACCAATCACCTTCATCACCTTCTCAAAATGTTCAATCAAGTTAGTTTGGCACAACCTCCCCTGCACAAACCATGCTGTTTCTGAATGCTTCTAGATCTTGTCCCTGAGAAACTTTTCCAATAATTTCCCTACCACTAACATGAGGCTCACATGGCTGTAATTTCTTGCATTATCCTTGTCACCCTTCTTAAACAATGGGACAACAATGGCACAATCCAGTCTACCAGACCACTGGACCACTCAAATGTAAGAAACCTGCGAGGAAGTGGGGTAAGCGTGCTGGCCTGCTAGTAAGACTGAGCGGTTTCAATACCCCCATTCCTAGCTTACTCCTGAGCAAATGTACAATTTCTGGAGAACAAGACGGACGAATTCAGATCACGGCTCAGCTTCTAGCACGGACTGCTGCGCACTCTGCTTCACAGAAACCTGGCTCAACCCATCCATTCCCGACTGCACATTTCAGGCTGATGGCTTCCTATCGTTGTATGGACCATACAGCGTCCTCTGGTAAGACAAAGGGTGGAGGGGTTTGCTTTTCAATCAACAACTTGTGGTGCACAGACATTGCAACCCTGGGCAGCCATTGCTCCCCAAACATTGAATTCATCACCATCAAATGCCACCCACGTCTATCTACCACAGGAATTTACTGCAGCTATACTAGCTGCTGTGTACATACCACCATAAGCAAAGATTGAGGAAGCTTTGCCAAGTACCAGACTAATGCCATTCACTGATGACATCACCATAGTCGGTCGAATCTCAGATGGCGATGAAACAGACTACAGATGGGAGGTGGAAGACCTGGAAAAATGGTGCACTGAGAACAACCTAGCTTTCAATGCTGACAAAACCAAGGAACTCATTACTGACTTTCAGTGGGATGTTACTTATGCCCCCCTACACATTAACAGCACAGAGCTTGAATGAGTGGACACTGTCAAGCTCCTGGGAGTGGTCATCAACAACAAGTTTTCTTGGACTCTTCTTGTGGATGCAATGGTTACAAAGGCCCAACAAAGTCTCTTATTCCTCAGGCAACTGAGAAAATTTGGCATGACAGTGAATACATTTGCCAATGTTTATACATGTGCCATCAAGAGCATTCTATCTGGATGTGTCACTAATTGATATGGTAACTGTACCATTCAAGATCGGAGATGGTTACAGAGAGTGGGGAACTCAGCCCGCACAATCACAAAGGCCAACCTCCCATCTACAGAATCCATCTACCAGGTCTGCTGTCAAGGAAAGCCCGCCAGCATTCTCAAAGATCCATCCCATCCTGGCAATGCCTTTCTCCAACCTCTACCACTAGGGAAAAGATACAGAAGCCTGAATACACACACCAGCCTTTTTCGAAACAGTTTCTACCCTACTGTTTTTAGAATACCAAATGGACTTACAAACACTTAGCATTCACCTGTATCTATGTTTTTACTTTTGCCACTGTTTATCTATTATTTGCTTATCTATGCTATTTAACTATGTAATCTGCCTGTATTGCTTGCAAGACAAAGTTTTTCACTGTGCCTCGGTACATGTGACAATAAATTTAATTCAATTCAATTCAAATTCATTCGCAATTCCCAGTCCTTTGTGGCATCACCTATGGCCAAAGAAGATACAAATATGTCTATCAATGCCCCAGCAATTTGTTCTTTTGCCTCCCTCAACATTCTGGGATAGATCGCATCAGGATCCAGTGACCTATGTATCTTAATATTGGATGTAGGTTTGCTCGCTGAGCTGGAAAGTTCACTTTCAGATGTAAAATTTTCAGTGAGCCACCAGACGAAGCATTTCTGATGTTTTCTGCTTTCTATTTATATGTTTGGGTTTCTTTGGATTGGTGATGCCATTTCCTGTGGTGATGTCATTTCCTGTTCTTTTTCTCAGGGGGTCCAAGTCAATGTGTTTGTTTATAGAGTTCCAGTTGAAAACTCCCATCCCGAAGGTTATCCTCCACCCATTCTTTGTCTTTGGTGAATACTGACATAAAGTATTCATTTAAGACCTCACCTACCTCTTCTGGTTCCTTTGTCCTTGAAAGGGCTGTTTCCCTAACTACCCTCTTGCTTTTATAAAAAGCCTTGGGATTCTCCTTAATCCTGTTTGCTAATGACTTTTCATGACCCATTTTAGTCCTTCTATTTCCTTCCTTAAGATCTTTCCAAATTCCCTTATATACATTAAGGGCTTCATCAGCTTCCACTCTCTGAGACCTTATGCGAGTTTCCTTTTTCTTTTTGATCAAGGTCATAACATCCTTGGTCATCCAAGGTTCATGTGACATGCCATACCTATCCTTCAGTCTCAGGAATGTGCCATTCTTGAACACTTATCAATAGCCGTTTGAAATACTCCCACACGTCCGATATGGATTTACCCTCCAATAGCCACCTCCAATCAAAATTTTCCAGTTGCTGCTTAATATTGTCATAGTTGTTCTTCCCCCAATTAACACCTTCACCCAAGGACTGCTGCTATTCTTCTCCATGACTACCTTTAAACTCCTGGTGTTATCTTCACTACTCCTGAAATGCTCCTCCACTGAAACATCACTCATCTGGCTGGGCTCATTTCCCAAAACCATGTCCAATATCATCCCTTCCCTGGTTGGATGGTTTACATACAATGTCAAGAAACCCTTCTGAATGGTCCTTACAAATTCTGCTCCATCCAAAACATTAGTACGAAGTAAGTCCCAATCAATATAGGGGAAATTGAAATCACCCACTACAGCAACTCTGCTGTTTTTATTCTTTCTAAAATCTGTCTACATATTCTCTCCTCTTTCCCCCGTTGGCTATTGGGAGGCCTGTAGTATACCCCAGCATTGAGATTTCACCTTTCCTATTCCTGAGTTCTATCCATACCACTCACAATCATCCAAATTCTAGCCTTGGAAAATTTGTTCATGAATTCTAAATGCCTTATTTATCTAAATTTTCTTATTATGAAGTCTCATAAGTCAAACAATTATTCCAGCTCTACCATTCCATAGGATCATGGCTGATTGAACACTTCAATGCCTTTTACTCACCCCATAACCATTGCCCTGAATGACACTGGTGATCAGATATCAATCAATACTCAGCTTCCACAGCCCCCTGTGGTAGAGAATTCTTAAGGTTCAAAACCCTTGATATAAAAATAATCTCATCTTGGCTCTGACTGAAACTGTCCTTTTTTAATTGTCCCAGTTCTAGACACCCCAACCAACAAAAAACATCTTATCCATATATATTTTTTTTTAGATTAGATTACTTACAGTGTGGAAACAGGCCCTTCGGCCCAACAAGTCCACACCGACCCGCCGAAGCGCAACCCACCCATACCCCTACATATACCCTTTACCTAACACTACGGGCAATTTAGCATGGCCAATTCACCTGACCCGCACATCTTTGGACTGTGGGAGGAAACTGGAGCACCCGGAGGAAACCCACGCAGACACGGGGAGAATGTGCAAACTCCACACAGTCAGTCGCCTGAGGCGGGAATTGAACCCAGGTCCCTGGCGCTGTGAGGCAGCAGTGCTAACCACTGTGCCACCGTGCTGCCTTCTGTCTATCCCTTTAAACATTGTCTAAACTTCAGTGAGAGCACCTCTCATTCTTTGTAACTCTAGAGAAAACAGGCTCATTTTCCTAATATCTTGCATAGGACAGTATTGTGTGTCGCTGGAACAAGTCTGGTGAAACTTCATTGCACTCCCTCCAGGTAAAAAAAATCCCTTATCACATAGTTGCAATCCCCTGTTTCAAACTTCATTTGAACAGTGCAGGAAATCAGGGATGAGTCAGACAATTTGCACCAGATATTTTGATCTGTCACTTGGGATCATGATGGAGGAGATCAGAACTGTTCTCCAAAACTACCAGGAGAACCCAAGCTCAGACACAAAAAGAAATTGCTGCCACAGTTGATACAGAATAGAGTAACCAATGAATCAGTGTTCTCAAAACGTATTCAATTCATTCAGTGTCTTCTCTGAGGGGATAAAACGTGCAAGGTAGAGCTGATGGAGAAATAGATTGCACATGGTCTGTGAAGGATATGCAAAGTGATCTTTTGTGCTTTTCTCTCTGTTCTCACCACACTGAAGATGTGCAAGAAGGGTATTGCCCCAACCTTTGCCATGACTACCATATTCCCTCATATGATTCTCTAAGAAACTCAACAAAACTAGCTTCTGTATCCCATTGAAGCCTTGATGTGCAATATTCAATATATTAATCTATTCATTTACATTTAATAACACATATTTAATTCATTAAGGGTGCAGTTCTTTCATCAGTACCATTTTGAAATACAAAGGGTCCAAAATTTATCAGCCCCTGCAAATGGGTGTGGACATCACAAAGTGATATTAACTTGTGCTCTTTGCTTTCAAAACAGACAGCATGCTAACATCATGTTCCGTGCTAACTAACAAAATTGCAACATACAGCCATCACTTACTACACTATTGAGGAGATGTAAGCATTAGCAGGGTGCCCAAAAGGCTAGTGCCAAGAGGCTAGCGCCATGAAAAGCTAGTCTGCAGCTCTTAAAAGGGAGATGCACAGAGGGTACAACTCTATCCCAAAATTAATTTTGCAACTGCTAGGAAAGACAGAAAAATGGCAAAGCATGCATGAATAATGAATGTATGTTACAGTGAGAAAAACAATAAACCACAGTTTATTCTCTCCAAGATCCAGTGCCATTTTTAATATTTCCAAGAATAAGAAGAAAAAAAGAAAGATATGGCTTAAAACAAGCCCATCAGATCTGAGCCAGCTCAGCACTAATGATGCCTGAGCTGCCACCCCTCCTCCAACTCCTCACTGCTGTCGACAACAGACCCAACAACGTTGAAGTTGCCTCTCTTTAGGTGGCAGCTTTCACAGCGAGGTCAATTTTGCTCCTGCCCGTGACCAGTCACCAGATCCAACCCTCCAACTCAGCACCACCCTCTTGAACTGACCTACCTGCCCCACTGGTCCATCTTTTCACATCAGGCAGAGATTTCCTGTACATCCATCCACCTCGTCTACTGTGTCTGTTGCTCTTATTGTGGTCTCCTCTACATTGGGGAGACAGAACGCCAACTCACGGAGTATTTCAGCAAACATCTCTGGGACACACGCAACCAACAACCCCTGTTGACCACTTCAAGTGCCCCTCCCACTCCCACCAAGGATATGCAAGTCCTGGGCCTCCTCCACTGTCAAATCCAAGCTACTCAATGACTGGAGGAATAACGTCTCATCTTGCGCTTTGGGACCTTTCAACCGCAAAGCATCAATGTCGATTTCACTAGTTTCCAAATCTCCCCTCCCCCCACCTCATCCCAGATCTAACTATCCAAGTTGGCACCACCTTCTTGACCTGTCCTGCTTGTCCATCTTCCTACTTATCCACTCCACCCGCTCACCAACCTCTCACAATCAGCCCCACCTGCCTTCCTAGGTACTTTCCCTCCCAGCCACATCCCCACGTTCCGATTTATCTCTCAGTCCCCTTCCCACCCCACATTCCTGATGAAGTGCTTATGCCTGAAAGGTCACCTCTCCTGCTCCTCAGATACTGCCTGACCAGCTGTAGTTTTTCCAGTGCCACACTTTTTGACTCCGATCTCCATCATCCGCAGTCTTCACTTTCTCAGATTAAAGAGACAAGACAGCCATGGTAGTCAGTATAAGAGTCAAACACTGAAGATTTGAATTCAGTGCTGCAAATTAATAAATAACTTCAGGTGAGTGGTCATGGTTGTGAATGCATCTTCAAATATCACATCTCACCATCATCCTCAGTACTAGCCTCAGACAATGCTTGAATGAACCATATTCCCATTGTTCATTTGCCAAAAATTATGATTAATCATGGCTCCTACCTAACATGCATAGCTTTAGCCCCACACACTTAACACTGCTGCAACTCATATGTGTATCTCTCAGCTAGCTATTCAACCATAATAAGCAATCTCAGATGCAGATTGAACAACATCTATAGCCTACTTTTATCCCTGTTCCATGAGAACCAAGATCAGCTGGTGAAAACTAACAAGAGATAAGTGTGGCCTGCCCTTACCCTCATTGAGAAGGTGGTATTTGTCATCACTGAGACTGTGGTCAGCAGCATGGCTGGAATAGAGTCAGAGAGTTATAGAAAAGGACAGCATGGAAACAGACCCTTCGGTCCAATTCATATACCCATCCAAATGTCATTTAAATGCTACAATTGTGCCAGCCTCCACCACTTCCTCTGTGTGAAAAGGTTGCCCCTTAGGTGCCTTTTATATGATTAGATTCCCCTACAGTGTGGCCACAGGCCCTTCGGCCCAACCAATCAATACCAATCCACACCCATTTTGCTCTGACTAATGCACCTAACACTATGGGGAATTTAGCATGGCCAATTCACCTGACCTGCACATCTTTGGACTGTGGGAGGAAAATGGAGCACCTGGAGGAAGGCCATGCAGACAGTTTCCCAAGGCGGGAATTAAACCCGGGTCCCCGGCACTGTGAGGCAGCAGTGCTAACCACTGAGCCATCGTGCCGCCCTGTATCTTTCTGGTCTCACCGCCCTCTATTTCTGGACTCCCCCACCCCCAGGGAAAAATCTGACTATTTATCCTATCCATGCCCCTCATAATTTTGTAAACCTCTATAAAGGTCACCCCTCAGCCGCTGATGCTCCAGGGAAAACAACCCTAGCCTATTCAACCTCTCCCTATAGCTCAAATTTTCCAACACTGGCAACAACTTTGTAAATCTTTTCTGAACTCTTTCAAGTTTCACAACATCCTTCCAATTGGAAGGAGACGAGAATTGCATGCAATATTCCAAAAAGGGTTTAACTAATACCCTGTACAGCCCCAACATGACCTCCTAACTCTTATACTCACTGCTCTGACCAATGAAGGAAAGCATACCAAACGCCTTCTTCACTATCCTATCTACCTGTGACTCTACTTTCAAATAACTATGAACCTGTACTTCAAGGTCTCTTTGTCTAGCAAGACTCCCCAGAACATTACCATTAAGTGTATAAGTGCTGCTCTGATTTGCTTTTCCAAAATGCAGCACCTTACATTTATCTAAATTAAACTCCATCTGCCACTCCTCAGCCCATTGGCCCATCTGATCAAGATCCCGTTATACTCTAAGGTAACCTTCTTCGCTTTCAAACATGCCTCCAATTTTAGTGTTATCTGCAATCTTACTAACTATACCTCCTATGTTCACATCCAAACAATAGAAGCTGATGGCACTCTCATACATAATCCACTTCCCACACTTCCAATTTCTCCCTCAATCCCATAATTAATTTTGATTTAGGAGCTGCATGTGTTCCAAGCATTCAATGCTTATATTTCTTACATTTCCCCTCATCAGAACCCTGATGTTGTGTATTTCTCTTTTCAGATACCTATGAATTGGAACTTGGCCAATAAGTAAGGTGACAACGATGATAAAACATCATCACCTCTCACTCTTGCAACCACCAACTTAAGTACTGATGCTGCACTTAATAAAGAGGAGAAATTAGAGGTGGGATATGAATGTGGTGAGATTCCATACACAAGTGGCCTACAGCCACAATGTAGAGGACAAGATGAGCATTGGTGTCAGTTTTCTGATAGCAATCGGGCTTCACTGCAGAAGAGTCAGATCAGCACTTTGATGGGACAGGCTATGGAAGAAGGCTGATGGGTAAGCACAATGTAATGCCTTGTGCCTGAACAGACCTATCAGGAAGAAAGAAGCATGGAAGAGTCCAACACCAATTTCACACAATGCTGTGTTCAGAAGCCAAACCTTTACAGCATGGATTATTGGTCATATCTATTCACACACTTGGAGTTCAAGGTCTGATGTCTCAGCTTCCACTGCAACACAAGTAGAAACCAACCACTGCCATCATGTTCAAAAGCCAGTGTTCAAAAGGGACTTCCAGGATATCACACTAGTTCTACAACCTGTCTTCCAATAGATTACTTGTTTTTTTAAGATTCTGATGAGCTAGTGGCATGGACATGTTTCATAGAATTATTGAAGAGCCCTTCTGTCCATCAAGTCTGCATCAATATGTGAAAAATAGCTGACTTTCAACCTAATCCTATTTACCAGCATTTGGCCCATAGCCTTGAATGTCATGACAGTTAAGTGCTCATGTCGGTACTTCGTAAAGGATGTGAGACAAATAACCTCTCCCACCCACTTGGGCAGTGCATTCCAAACTTTCACCATTATGAGTAAAAACTTTTTCCTCACATCCCCTTAAACCTCCTACCCCTCATTTTAAACCTGTGTCCCCTCGTGACAGACTCTTCAATGAAGGGGAATAGCTGTTCCTTATCCATTCTTCCCCTCATAATCCTGTATATCACAATCAGATTTCCCCCTCAGTGTTATCTGATCCAACATAAACAACCTAAGGCTATCCAACCTTTCCTCATAACTTAAGTTTTCCATCTCAGACAGCATCCTGGTAAACTTCCTCTGTATCACTTCGAATGTAAATCACAATCTTCTTATAATGTGGTGTCTAGCACTGCACACAGCATTTAACTGTGTTCTCACCAAAGTTCTATGCAACTCCAATATCTCAATTGATAACGGCAAGTGTTTCAAATACCTTTTTAACCACTCAACTAAAATGCTCTTCAGCCTTCAGAGATCTATGGACAAACACTCAAAGGTTCCTTTGCTCCACAGAACTTTCTTGCATCATGTCGTTCATTGAATACTTCCTTGTCAAATTCCTTCTTCCAAAAGTGTATCACATCACACTTTTCAGTTAAGATTAATCTGCACTTACCTGGCCATTTGACCATCTGTTTATGTCTTCTTGCAGCCCATGACCCTCAACCTCAATGATAACCACCTACCCAATCTTTGTATCATCCACAAACGCACTAATCCAAAGCTCCCCCCCCCCCCCCCGCTCACAGTCATGTATGTCATTTATATGAATGATGAATAATAACAAATAACAACACAAATCACAGCGATATGCCACTGGACACTGGCTTCCACACCAAAGCATCCTCCTGTCATCACCCTCTGTTTCCTACAACTGAGCAAACTTTGAATCTACTTTATCAAATTACCCTATATCCCATGTGCATTTGTATTCTTGATAAGTCTCCTATGTGGGACTTTTTCAAAGGTAACCTAAATTAAGAGTCCACAGGCTTGCTACAAAACGAGGGTCTAAGGAAGTTTTTAATCGAAGAGTGAGGCTTCAGCTCAGGAGGTTTTGATAAGGAGGTTGAGTGAAGTGATTACGCCACAGTTGAAGAGGGTGAAGACATGACTGCCCAGCTGGTTCAGTTCGCTACGTGCTTGATGTGGGAGGTCAACGACTCTGGTGTGTCTGGCTCGTACATGTGTGGAAAGTGTGTGCACATTCAGCTATTGACCGAGCATATTGCAGCGCAGATGAAAGAACTCAAGGACCTTAGGCTCATCCGGGAGAACGAGATTTTTCTGGACAAGACATTCAGCGAGGTTACTACACCAATCATGCCAGAAGAGAGCAGAAGAGAGCGAACGATGAGGAAGGCAGAGAGGAGACAGGTGCAAGAGACCCCGGGAGAAGTACCTGTTGGGAACAAGTTGAAGCTGTTGGAAACAGTGGAGACTGATGACAATGCCAGTCCGCAAGGCGGCCAGGTCTGTCAATCAAAAGTTGGCGCAGAGGCAGAGCGGAAGAGTCGGACATCGCACAGAGCCGTGGTAATAGGGGACTCCATCGTGAGAGGAACTGACCGGGGTTTTTGTGGCAGCAGACGGGATTTAAGGATGGTGTGTTGCCTTCCTGGTGCCAGGGTAAAAGACATCGCGGACGGTGTGCAGGAAATCCTCAAGGACGAGGGTGAAGAGCCAGAGGTGGTGGTACATGTCGGCACAAATGATGTCGGGAAGAAGAGGAGGCACATACTACAGCGGGACTTTGGAGAACTAGGAAGAAGGCTGAAAAGCAGGACGTCCAAGATGGTTATCTCTGGTTTGCTTCCAGTTCCTCGGGCTGGTGAGGCCAGAAACAGGGAGATAATGGACTTGAACGTGTGGTTGGGTAACTGGTGCAGGAAGCAAGGATTTAAGTTCTTGAATCACTGGGGTACATTTTGTGGCAAACATAAATTCTATAAGAGAGACGGTTTGCACCTTAATAGGTTAGGGACCAGCATTCTGGCAGGCAGGTTTTCTACTGCAACACCGCTACATTTAAACTAAGTAGCAGGGGGGAGGAGACAAATTGGATGTATAAAAAGGAAGTTGAAGGGAAAGTTAGAACAAGAGAAGTCAAGAAAGACAACTGTGTCAATGAGGCAGAAAATTCGAAAAGGGATCATGCTGCAAGGTTGAGTGGAATAGGGGTTGATGGGAAGGGTGAGAGCAGTAACAAATTAAAATTACTGTATATGAATGCACGAAGCATTAGAAATAAGATGGATGAGCTTGAGGCTCTTTTGGAAATTGGCAGATACGTAATTGTGAGGATAACTGAGACGTGGCTTCAAGTGGACAGGGCCTGGGAAGTGAATATTCAAGGCTACACATGCTATCGTAAGGACAGACTGACGGGCAGAGGGGGTGGAGTGGCCTTGTTGGTAAGGGAGGATATTCAGTCCCTTGTGCGGGTGGACCTAGAGTCAGGGGATATAGAGTCAGTATGGATAGAGCTGCAAAATACTCAGGGTAAAAAGACCCTCTTGGGAGTCAACTACAGGCCCCCAAACAATAGTCTGGATGTCAGATGTAAGTTGAATCAGGAGCTGAAATTGGCCTGTGATAAAGATGTTACCACAATTGTTATGGGGGATTTTAACATGCAGATAGACTGGGAGAATCAGGATGGTATTGGACCTCAAGAAAGAGACTTTGTGGAGTGCCTCAGAGATGGATTCTTAGAGCAGCTGGTGCTGGAGCCGACCAGGGAGAAGGCAATTCTGGATCTAGTATTGTGTAATGAACCAGAATTGGTCAGAGACCTCGAAGTGAAGGAGCCATTGGGAAGTAGTGACCATAATACAATAAGTGTCAATCTGCAATTTGAGAGGGAGAGGGTAGAGTCAGAAATGACAGTACTTCAGTTGAATAAAGGGAACTATGGAGCTATGAGGGAGGAGCTGGCCAAAGTTCAATGGTGCAATACAGATGGTCCAAACGGACCCCACCACCAAGGATATATTTCCCTCCCCTCCCCTATCAGCATTCCGCAAGGACCACTCCTTTCGTGACTCCCTCGTCAGATCCACACCCCCCACCAACCCAACCTCCACCCCCGGCACCTTCCCCTGCAACCGCAGGAAATGTAAAACTTGCGCCCACACCTCCACACTCACTTCCCTCCAAGGCCCCAAGGGATCCTTCCATATCGGCCACAAGTTCACCTGTACCTCCACACACATCATCTATTGCATCCGCTGCACCCGATGTGGCCTCCTCTATATTGGGGAGACAGGCCGCTTACTTGCGGAACGCTTCAGAGAACACCTCAGGGACGCCCGGACCAACCAACCCAACCACCCCGTGGCTCAACACTTTAACTCTCCCTCCCACTCCACCGAGGACATGCAGGTCCTTGGACTCCTCCACCGGCAGAACATAACAACACGACGGCTGGAGGAGGAGCGCCTCATCTTCCGCCTGGGAACCCTCCAACCACAAGGTATGAATTCAGATTTCTCCAGTTTCCTCATTTCCCCTCCCCCCACCTTGTCTCAGTCGGTTCCCTCAACTCAGCACCGCCCTCCTAACCTGCAATCTTCTTCCTGACCTCTCCGCCCCCACCCCACTCCGGCCTATCACCCTCACCTTGACCTCCTTCCACCTATCCCACCTCCATCGCCCCTCCCCCAAGTCCCTCCTCCCTACCTTTTATCTTAGCCTGCTTGGCTACTCTCTCTCATTCCTGATGAAGGGTTTATGCTCGAAACGTTGAATTCTCTATTCCTGAGATGCTGCCTGGCCTGCTGTGCTTTGACCAGCAACACATTTTCAGCTACTTCAGATCTGTGTTCACTGGGGAAGACACAAGCAATCTCCCTGAGGTAACAGTGACTGAAGGACCTGAACTTAAGGGAATCTGTATTTGCCAGGATTTGGTGTTGGAGAGACTGTTAGGTCTGAAGGTTGATAAGTCCCCGGGGCCTGATGGTCTACACCCCAGGGTACTGAAGGAGGTGGCTCGGGAAATCATGGATGCGTTGGTGATTATTTTCCAGAATTCGATAGATTCGGGATCGGTACCCGAGGATTGGAGAGTGGCTAATGTTATACCACTTTTTAAGAAAGGTGGGAGAGAGAAAGCAGGAAATTATAGACCAGTTAGTCTGACCTCAGTGGTGGGAAAGATGCTGGAGTCTATTATAAAGGATGAGATTACAGCACATCTGGATAGTAGTAACAGGATAGGACAGAGTCAGCATGGATTTATGAAGGGGAAATTGAGCTTGACTAATCTTCTGGAATTTTTTGAGGATGTAACTCTGAAGATGGACGAGGGAGATCCAGTTGATGTAGTGTACCTGGACTTTCAGAAAGCTTTTGATAAAGTTCCACATAGGAGGTTAGTGACTAAACTTAGGGCGCATGGTATTGGGGGCAAAGTACTAGATTGGATTGAAAATTGGTTGGCTGATACGAAACAAAGGGTAGTGATAAATGGCTCCATTTCGGAATGGCAGGCAGTGACCAGTGGGGTACCGCAAGGATCCGTGCTGGGACCGCAGATTTTTACAATATATGTTAATGATATAGAAGATGGTATCAGCAATAACATTAGCAAATTTGCTGATGATATAAAGCTGGGTGGCACGATGAAATGTGATGAGGATGTTAGGAGATTACAGGGTGACCTGGACAAGTTAGGTGAGTGGGCAGATGCATGGCAGATGCAGTTTAATGGGGATTAATGTATGGTTATCCACTTTGGTGGTAAGAACAGGAAGGCAGATTATTACCTCAATGGAATTAATTTAGGTAAAGGGGCAGTACAGAGAGATCTGGGTGTTCTTGTACACCAGTCAATGAAGGCAAGCATGCAGGTACAGCAAGTAGTGAAGAAGGCTAATAGCATGCTGGCCTTCATAACAAGAGGGATTGAGTATAGAAGTGAAGAGATGCTTCTGCCACTGTACAGGGTCCTGGCGAGACCACACCTGGAGTACTGTGTGCAGTTCTGGTCGCCAAATTTGAGGAAAGACTTTCTGGCTATTGAGGGAGTGCAGCGTAGGTTCACGAGGTCAATTCCTGGAATGGAGGGATTACCTTACATTGAAAGACTGAAGCGACTGGGCTTGTATACCCTTGAGTTTAGAAGACTGAGAGATGATATGATTGAGACATTTAAGATTATGAAAGGATTGGACACTCTGGCAGCAGGAAACATGTTTCCGCTGACGGGTGAGTGCCGAACCAGAGGACACAGCTTAAAAATACGGGGTAGACAGAGATGAGGAGAAACTTCTTCACCCAGAGAGTGGTGGCTGTGTGGATTGCTCTGTCCCAGAGGGCAGTGGAGGCCCAGTCTCTGGATTCATTTAAGAAAGAGTTGGATAGAGCTCTTAAAGATAGTGGAATCAAGGGTTATGGAGATAAGGCAGGAAGCAGATACTGATTAGGAATGATCAGCCATGATCATATTGAATGGCGGTGCAGGCTTGAAGGGCTGAATGGCCTACTCCTGCACCTATTGTCTATTGTCTATTGTCTATTGTTTTGTTGAAATCCATTTAAACTCATTAACTGCACAATCCTCATCTACATGTCTGGTCCCCTCCTCAAAAAATTCAATCAAATTTGTTAGGCATGACCTGTCTCTGATGAAGTCATGCTGATTGGCCCTGTTCAAGCCTTGCCTCACCAAGTGGATATAGATGCTCTCCTTCAAAATTTTCTCTAATAGTTTCCCGAGCACTGATGTAAGACTCAATGATTAGATTAGACTTACAGTGTGGAAACAGGCCCTTCGGCCCAACAAGTCCACACCGACCCGCCGAAGCGCAACCCACCCATACCCCTACATTTACCCCTTACCTAACACTACAGGCAATTTAGCTTGGCCAATTCACCTGACCCGCACATCTTTGGACTGTGGGAGGAAACCGGAGCACCCGGAGGAAACCCACGCAGACACGGGGAGAACGTGCAAACTCCACACAGTCAGTCGCCTGAGTCGGGAATTGAACCCGGGTCTACAGGCGCTGTGAGGCAGCAATGCTAACCACTGTGCCACCGTGTCGCTCTGTAGCTCTGGTAGTCTCTCTCAGAATGACACCATTCATCACTGAAGTAGTACCATTCTGCCAACCAGGCCAATGCTTACCATGGTGCAGTGCGATGCCAACTCTTCTAGTCCCAAGCTACTCTAAGTTCTCCTCCCAAAACATGTGCAATGTTTTTCATTAAAAAGTCAGCAGCCTTCCACGTGTAATATTGCAGTCATTGGCTTAACACCACAGAGAAACATTAGGCTGACACGCATGTGGAAGATAGGCACAAATGCAGTTCCTAAGGGTGATTATAGTTGGATGTAGCATGGCTTGCTTAGATTTTGGTTCAGAACATTATGTTAGCTTTCTCTTGCATTATAAACAAGCTCAACACTGTGAAAGTAATTGACAGAAAGAGATAGCTTGTAACACTCTGGCAAGTAGGAAGCTGGCATATCTTTAAAAAAAAATGAATGTGCAGGGTGTGGGTGTCAGTGGCTAGGCTAACATTTATTGTCCATCCCTAATTGACAGAGAGCAGATAAGTGTCAACCACATAGCTGTGGATCAGGAATCATTGGAAAACCAGAAAAGACCAGCTATTTCCTTCCCTAGATGACATTAGTCATTACAATAGATGAACCAGATGGGTTTTTCTCCAACAATCAAAAATGATTTTGTGGCCATTATTACACCCTTAGTTCAAGATTTGTACTGAATTCAAATTCCACTATCAGCCATGGCGGGGTTCGAGTCCAGATTCCTGGGTTACCTCTCCTACATTTAGATTAGATTACTTAGATTAGATTACTTACAGTGTGGAAACAGGCCCTTTCAGCCCAACAAGTCCACACTGACCCTCTGAAGAGCAGCCCACCCAGACCCATTCCCAGACCCAGACCTATGTTCACTTGAATTTCAATTTGATAAGTTGATCATGCAACCCTCTCTCAGTTTCCTCCCTTTCTTCTCCTCAGCTGAGCCCCCAACCCCTCCAGAAACCCTACAAACATGCAGGTATGGAAGAGCTGTGTTTTCATTATGGTGAGGTTGCGCAGCAGAATACAGGCCTCCACAAATCTTGATTCTGACTTTACCAAATACTTCAGAACTTCTCCATAGCAGCCTAGGCAGCAGAAATTTGCTTTAGTATGTCAATGATCTTTTCCACCACACTTTGTGTGGTAGCATGGCTTCATTATAAAAATATTTCCTACACGTGCCAAAATCTACACAAAAGCTGTTCAGTATTATTGCTCCTTATGATCCGGTAGCTACTGTTTGATTTCCATGGTGGCTCATATGTAGATGGCACAGCAGACTGGTTCAGAATGAAACCATCATGAATGCTGTCAGGATGTAAGGCAATGACCTGCATATTTCTTCAGTGTATGCTCATTCATCAACTGGACATTGAGGGAATTGAATCCCATCTAGTTGTGGTGCATTCCAAAGTTGATTCATGGTGTCCTCAACGTGATATGAATACAGTAAGTAGCACTCGACATCATGGAAAAATTGCAATTCTCACAAATCCATGTGCTCACTTTGTCTGCTACTCTCTGATAACAGAGGATAAAATGTAGTCATATCAAATGAATGGAGAGCTTGATGACCTCGCTTATGCAACACAGATTTTGCACACATGTCTAACTTCCGCATGTAAGGAACAGAATGGTCTCCTTCACTGCCACTGGCAATGTAGTTCTTGCCCAGCTGAGGTTGATTGAAATCAAATTCAGCCTAAACTGCAAAGAAGATGTCCTTACTGAAGCAACAACACCTGATGTATTGCACTTTATTGCAGTTCAGGTGGAAGATTTGGATCCTCAATACCTATGCAGATCTAACTTGTTATTAACTGCCTTTCTCTCCTTTCTCCTCCACTTTCTTTTAGCAGTTTTCTGTGCTATAATTGTTTCCGTTTATTCATCAACCATATTGTGAGGGAATACTGCAACTACAGCTAAGGACAAGTGATTTTTGCATAAGTCTTGAAATCAGGATCATGTTTCTCAGAATCTACTCACCACTGCTTACAGATTTTGCAATTTTCAAGTACAATATCCAGAAAACACTTGCATAATCTTAGCATCAACCAGGAGCAAACTCATTGATTTGTTAAAATAGTGCTAGGGCTGATCATGATAAAGAGAAAGTGGTAGCTGGGATGTTCAGTTCCAAAATGGCAGCACTGGGCTAAATCATCATTAAAAACTACCTGGAATCATGCTTTATCTACTATGCACACTTCCATCTAACAAGCACTGTCCTGCCAATACGGCAACTGGTGTGATTTCTGGTATTTGGTATTCAAACTAGATGTGTACCCGCATGCCTCAGGCATCATTTTATACCACTAAGGTCACTATCCTTGATCCAAGAAAAACAAGCAATACACAGCTGAATTTTTCACTAAATGTTTTATCAAAATGATGAATGAGAAAACTATTTTTTATCAGGTCAGTATAATAATCTTTCACCTTATTATGTAAATTTCTAAATGACAGTTTTAAGTAATAGTATTTTTGTTTGTCTGTTTAAATATTGAGCAGTAAATGTTGATAACAAATTCATTTTTATTATTTACATTTCTACAAATGCAGCTAGCAATAGAGTGGAAAATGGAGAAATATCAATGCCAGGCCACCCACAATTTTTATTTTACAGTTCCAGTTAATTAGGTAAGATCAGTATATTTGATTTAATTTCTAATATTATCAAAAATAAAAATTACGTCGGGTAGTTATCTTCACAAAGTTCATGTTACTAGTTCTAGCTGACATAACTACCTCAACCTATTGTGCCAACACTCACACATATCAACAAACCATAAGAAAAAGGGGAATGCATTGCTCCTTTGTTTATCCAAATTCTATCAGACTTTCGGAACAGCTTTTTTCTCGATTATGGCTACAGATGGCTTCCAGTATTTACATGGATTTTTTGATTAATTTCTAAGCTTATCAAGGTGAGGATAACAGTGCTCAAATGGAACATAGTGTTCTCTCTGAAACAATGGCAGCATCGAGAACAAGATAAAATACTAAGATGCAGCTATATCTATATTCAACCTCAGAAGGATATCCCTGACCTGAATATTAAGACATCAGTCATTACTACACCTCTAAGATTAGCCTTTAATGCTAATTTAAGTCAAGTTTGGAACTGCGGTGTAATAGACATAATAGCCTTAATTGACAACAAGCAACTTACAACGTACCTACAACTCATGAGCAGCTGGTTGAAATTCAAGTTCTCAAGAATTTCAGTTGGTGTGTATAAATTAACAAACATGAAATAAAATGAAATTGTATATTTTTATACAGTCTGTACTAATAAATGGCCAGAGCTTCAGCTGTCATTATCAAATCATTTCACATGTATGGTCCTATGCTGTATAACTGCCATGAAATTTTTCACGTATGTAAAGAGGTATTGCTTTAATGAGGAAAATTTGGGTTCACTTACATGAGTCTCCTGACCAGGTGTTTTGATTCCTTGTTCAGGATTATCTAAACCTAGCGTTAAATAGAAAAATGAAAAACACTGGAAATTGGAAATGAAGGGAGAAAATTATGAAGGTGTACAACAAATCAGTTAGCAATTGAAAAAGTACAGTTCAATAGTATTGATTGCAGGCTTCATTAACTGATATGCATTTCTAATGTTGTGTTTTTATTCTTGGCAATAATTATTTAACGAATTCTGCGCTGCGAACTTCTGACAAAAAAACATTTAGTTTTCCACCTATATAATGTCCATTACAATTATAAATTAGTTTTTATTTTAATGTTTTGTCAAAATTTATATATGTATGTGTTACATTTTACTGTGCCAATAGCACCATATCATGAAGATTGATGAAGAGAAAGAAATTGTCATTGAAATTTGTTTGCTTGATCCTTGGACAAGTTAGCCCTAAAGAAACCTCCACAGCTAGTTATAGGCATTTAGCATAATTTAGTAAACACCTGTTTTAAGTAGTTTTCTCTTCATTGTATAAATCTCAAATATCTGAAATATGCTCTTTCTAAAGTGGAGTTTTTTCATGAGATGTGGACATTACTGACTAAGTCAGAATTAATTGCTCATCGCGAGTTGTCATTGAAGGGTTCATGATCTGCCTTTTAAACCACTGAAGTCCTTGGGGTGTAGGAGATACACAGTGCAGTTAGGGAAGAAGTTCCAGGATTTTAACCCAGTGACAATGAAAAAATATAGTTCCAAGTCAGGATGATGTGTAGGTCAAAGGTGAACTTGCGGGTAGTGCTGCTCCCACACACATGTTGTCCTTAGCCTTCTAGACAGTAGAGGTTATGGATGTGAAAGGTTCTGTCCGAAGCACCATGGTGAGTTATTGCAATGTATATTGTAGATGGTACACACTGCTGTCACTGTGCATTTGTGTTGTATGGGATGCCAATCAAATGATCTGTTTGACCATGGAAGATACCAAATCTTTTAAATAGTTTAGGAGTGTTTTGCACATAGCCAAGCAAAAAGTGAGTATTGCATCAAAGTCCTGATTGTGCTTTATTGATAATGACATGGATTTTAGAGTTGAGAGATGAGTTACTCCAGCAGAATTCTCAGCTTTCGATTTGCATTTACATCTACTGTACTTATATATGACTAGCTCAGTTCAGCTTCCATTCAATAATAACCGCAAGATATTGTCAGTGAACGGGGTCAGAGTGGGGGAGTCTACACTGGTGCTAGGAATGCCAAGAGGTCTTAATTTGTACAAAGTCCTATTTAGCATAAGATAGGCATGATTGTTGGGGGTCAGCTAGCTCACTTGGCTGGATGGTTGGTGATTAAAACAGCATGGGTTCAATTGACAGAGACTGAAGTTATCACAAAGGACTCTCCATCTCAAAGTTTTGCCTTGCTTGAGGTACCGTGACCCTCACGTTAAACCACCAATTCTCTCTCTGTCTCTCATTCAAATGAGAAAGCAACATCTGGGAATGTGGCAACTTCACCCTGTGCATGGCCTCTCAGAGCAAGGAGTCCACTTGCCATTTAATCTGAGAGGAGACAGAAAAATTATGAGAGATAGGGCTGAATCAGTGCATCGTTAAAAGAAAGTGAAAGGTTTTAAATTTCCACAACTGCAGGCACATCCATCGTCAGTGAGGAGTTGCAGATGTTCTGCTTCTTTTTGTATCTTCAGCCTTTATCATCCACCTTTCTTCAAAACCAGGCTGCACTATGTTGAAGGAGAAAGCGAGGACTGCAGATGCTGGAGATCAGAGCTGAAAATGTGTTGCTGGAAAAGCACAGCAGGTCAGGCAGCATCCAAGGAGCAGGAGAATCGACTTTTAGGGCGTGAGCCCTTCTTCCTGAAGAAGGGCTCATGCCCAAAACATCAATTCTCCTGCTCCTTGGATGCTGCCTGACCTGCAACACATTTTCAGCTGCACCATGTTGAAGCAGAGCTCACAGTCACGGGCACTCCAGTCCACTCTCTTTCCAACTGTTGATACTAAGGCCAATCTTCTCCAAGAAAATGTTCTCGGAAGAAGAGTGAAACTGGACTCAAGCTGTTAATTTTTTCTCTCTCCACAGATGCTGCCAGATCTGCTGAGTTTCTACAGCATTCCATGTGTTTCTTTCAGATTTGCAACATCTGGAACATTTTGCCTTTATTCAAGCATCACAGAAATGGAGCAAAAGAAGGCTACTCAGTCACCACGTTTGCACTTGTACTCTAAATGAACCTCATGACTAAGTAAAAGCAAATTACTGCGGATACTGGAATCTGAAACCAAAAGAGAAAATACTGGAACATCTCAGCAAGTCTGGCAGTATCTGTAAGGAGAGAAAAGAGCTGACATTTCGAGTCTAACTGACCCTTTGCCAAAGCTAAAAAAAAGGGGAGAAATAGGGAGGTATTTATACTCGGCTGAGAGAAGGTGAGTCACGCGCCACAACCCTCACCCCTTCCCTCCCCTCCCAAAACAAGGATAGGGTCCCTCTTGTTCTCACCTTTCACCACACCAGCCTTCACATGCAAAGAACAATCCTCTGCCATTTTCACCAACTCCAACACGACGGAACCACTAAACACATCTTCCTTTCCCTCCCCCATCTGCATTTCACAGAGATCGTTCCCTCCGGACAACCTAGTCCACTCCTCCAGCACCCCTAACATCTCTCCCATCACACATGGCACCTTCCTACGCAATCGCAGAAGGTGCAACACCTGCCCCTTTACCTCTTCCATGCTCACCATCCAAGGCCTCAGACACTCATTTCAGATTAAGCAGCATTTCACTTGTACCTCTTTCACTTTGGTCCATTGCATTCGTTGCTCCCAATGTGGTCTCCTCAATATCGGAGAGACAAAACGCCGACTGGATGATCGCTTTGCTGAGCACCTTCGGTCTGTACACAATCAGGTCCTGGACCTTCCCGTGGTTTGCCACTTCAACACACAATCCTGCTCCCATGCCCACATGTCTGCCCTTAGACTGCTGCAATGATCCAGTGAAGCTCAATGCAAACTGAAGGAACAGCATTTCATCTTCTGACTAGGCACATTATAGCCTGTCGGTCTCAACATTGAATTCACCAACTTCAGATCATTTTATTTCATTTATTTTATTTTTTTTAATAAATTTTATTTCACTTTCTGCACCTCATATTTCTTGACTGTCTCTCTTTCTCTCGCTCCCCACTCTCTCATCACCTTTTTCCTCTCCTCTTCCCCCTTTGTTACCCTTCTCCCCTGTTTTTCATTTTGCCTCTGCTTCACCCCTCCCCCCCCATCCCTCACATATTTTGTCACATAGCCTTGGTCTTCAGCCTAGGTCATTCACAGCTCCTAATCTCCCTATAATCTCTCTATGCCCTGTCATTATCACCTCTTTATTGCTACCTTTGCTTCTGGAGCCATTACTCACCTTCTCTCAGCCGAGTATAAATACCTCCCTATTTCTCCCCTTTTTCTTTAGCTTTGACAAAGGGTCAGTTAGACTCGAAACGTCAGCTCTTTTCTCTCCTTACAGATGCTGCTAGGCCTGCTGAGATTTTCCAGCATTTTCTCGTTTGGTCTCATGACTTAGTGCCTTGTGCTCTTCCTCCATAATTCCACACATTATTTATATTTAAATCATCACCTAACATTTTCTTAAGTGCCTCAATTTAACCTGCCTTCACCAAATTTCTTAACTCTGCATTCCAGAACCAAATCACTCATTATATGATTTATTTTCTCACATCATATTTGCTTATACTTTCAATTTGTGCCCTTCCATTCTTAATCCGTTTATAATTGGGAACAGTTTCTCCCATTTATTCTGTCCAAGTTTGTCAATGATTTTGAAAATTTCAATCAAATCCCATCTATCCACAAAAGTGAAGTTTCTCATTTGTGGAACCATAAACATGAACCTCTGTTGTGCTCGTTCCAAAAGTGTGCCACCCAGAACTGCTCAGAATACTTCTGTTGCAGTCTACCAGTGTCGTATACAGGTTCAGCATGACCTCCTTGCTCTTGCACTCTGTGCCACTATTAGTAAAGTCAAGGATATGGTTACTAATCTCTCTTCCCACATTAACTGTTAACTTTAATGAGTTAGGCACATTTCCACCCTGTTCATGCATTAGAATGGTACCTCATCTGCCCACTCCAAGAACTTGTCAATGTTCTTCTCAATTTCTATATTATCCATTTCACAATTTATAATGCTTTCAAATTTTATATCCTCTACAAATATTGAACTGATAGTGCACTTCCAAGATCTAAATCAGTTAAATAAATCAGGAAAAGCAAGGGTTCCAATACTGACTCCTGGGGAATTCCATCACAAAACTTTGTCCACCCTGAAAAATATTCATTGACGATTAATGTCTATTACCTGCCACTCAACCAATTTTGAATCCATGTTGCTTCTGTCCTTCTTATTCCATGAGCTAAAACTTTCCTCACAACTCTTTTGTGTACCACCATGAGATGATACTGCGCAAGTTGGGCAGGCTGCACCTGACCACAGGCACTTGCTAACTCTTCTTCTTGCTTTTGGGGAGGCTTTGTACTGATCCAGGAGGAATGTAAGAAACAGGAGAGAATATTAGAATGTAATATCAGGATGCACAAAATACTGATACTGTAACATTTGGAGATAGATAGCACTAGGATATGGAATTTTAACTTAACAGCTGGAGGTGGAGTAAGGGAAAAATCAAAACACTCAAATTCAGGTTATACTGCATATATGTGAATGGAGTAATTAATTAACCCATATTTGTCCATGTGACTACCAATTCTATCCCAAATTATTATACTGACACATTTCCCCACCACTACAGACCTGTCAACCTGACATCAATGGCAGGAAAACTGATGGTGTCATAATACAGAATAAGGTAAATATACATTTGGAGCAAAATAAGTCAATTTTAGACAGCAAACATAGTTATATCAAATGCAGATCATGTCTGACAAATTTAATAGAGTTCTTTGATGGGGGCAATGAAGGCAATGGATGAGTGTTGTACTGTGGATGTTGAATATTTGGACTTTCAGAAAGCAAGTCTGGTGTTACATGGCAAGTTTGTCAGCAAATTAAAAATGTTTGTGATCCATTGGTCCTTGGCAGCATGGATTGGGAAAGATTGGGAAAGATGGCTAAAAGATAGGAAATGGAGGGTTTGTATGAATGGGCACTTCTCAGATTGAAAAGGAGCTGAAACTGGTGTTCCCCAGGAATCGGAGTTGGAACCATTTTTTTTCTGATTTATACAAATGATTTGAATATGAGTGTTGAGGGCAAAATATCTAAATTTGAATATGGATACTAAACTAGGGAGAAGTGTAAATTATGAGGATGATGCTGAGCAAGTTCAGAGGGACATTGAAACGTTGGCTAAATGGGCAAGCACCTGGCAAATGAATTTCAATGCAGAGAAATGAGGGGTAATGCATTTTGATAGAAGAAACACTGACAGACAACAGAGGCTCAATGATATAACTTTGAGGAGAATACAGGAGGGACTTTGGGGTTCACGTGCATGATTCTCTGAAAGTAGCCAGGCAAGTTGAAACAGCTGTTAAGAAGACTAATAGGGCCCTTGGGTTTATAAATAGATCCAGAGAGTATAAAAGCAAGTATAAGGTGAATCTTTGGTAAGAACACATTTGGAGTACTATGTTCAAGATTTCAAAATGAAGCTTGAGTGGGGTGACATTTTGCAAGCTGTCTACAGCAGATCTTATTTTTACATATCTTACAGAACAAACAAGCCCTTTGGCCCTCCAAGCCTGTGCTGACACATTTTGCCCTTCCATACTCAAACTGTCTTCATTTGCAGATCCATATTCCTCTCTTCCTTCCTATTCATGTACTTGTTCAGGTATTGTATCTGTTTCCCCCACCTCCTCTGGCAATGGGTTCCAGGCGCTCACCACCCTTTATATGAAAAACTTGCCTCAGACGTCTCTTTTAAACAGCCTATCCCTCCATACCTTGAATATGTGATTCCCAGCCTCCAGCCTGGTGCAGCGGCATCCTGTAGCAGCCTCCCAATGTGGCTTCTCACCAGCATGGTGTGGGGCCAGGGTCTTGCGTTGACTAGAAGCTAGATGCCAACGTGATCTGCTGTACTGAATTTTTATTTCTGCAATGCTGGGCATTTTATTTCTGACATCTTCTGAATCAGTGCCTAAGTACTTTTGTATCAAAGTTGGCGATGTAATTGGGGACATATACATTTTTCAGTATACTCATTGAATAGATGTGATAATGAAGGCTATTCCATAGTATTCTAAAAGATCATCCAAGCCATTGAGAACAAAGTAGATGAACTTGAAATTAGACTCACCTTCTCAATGGAATTGAGACACCACTGCATGCTCTATTTTACGCACGGCTCACGCCTGCTACACCTGACTGTGTCTTACAATCAATTCACTGAATGGATCGCTTGACGTCCTCGAGCAAGACAAGGGGCAGTGGGATTTGCCTCCTAATCAACAACACCCAGGTGAGTTACTGCTACCCATATCTAGAATATCTTTGAGTAAAGTGCCAACCCTACTAGCTGCTGTGTGAGTTCACCTCCACTATCCTGACTAACCTCTATATCCCACTGCACACAGAAATGAAGAGTTCACTTGACGAAGTATACATTGCTACAAACAGGCTACTCTCAAGACAATGCTCCCAAAATATTATCAACATGTATACTGTCCCACCAGAGACCGGAACATCCTTGACCATTGCATTATCACCAACAAAGATGCAATCCCATCCCTCATGCGTATGCTGTGTTCCTCTTCCCAGTTTACAAGCAAAAATTGAAGCTGAATTGAGGACCCAGTGCTGAAAGTAGTGCAGTGTTGTTCTGAGCTGAAAATGTGTTGCTGGAAAAGCGCAGCAGGTCAGGCAGCATCCAAAGAGCAGGAGAATCGACATTTCGGGCATGCCCGAAATGTCGATTCTCCTGCTCTTTGGATGCTGCCTGACCTGCTGCGCTTTTCCAGCAACACATTTTCAGATCTGATCTCCAGCATCTGCAGTCCCCACTTTCTCCTCAGTGTTGTTCTGAGGCAACAGATGGGTTTCTACGGGACTGCTTAGAGTTGGTAGATCAGACTATATTCAAGAATTCAGCAGCCAACCTAAACAAGTACACCATCCAGATTTGGTGAGGTGCAGCATCAAAATGATACTTCGGATGAATGGTGGAAGACTTAGCCAGGCTGTAGGATTCATCAAGGTGGATGGTTACTGATCCCTCGATTAGATTTCCGTCAATGCCATTATGTTGATTAAATCATCCATAATGTTTCACTGGATGGTACAACAAGTGCTGGAAGGTATAGAAAAAGTTCTGGTGAGGGAAACGGAGAGGGGTAGTAATAACTGATGCACTGGCAAAGACCAGAGAAGCCTCATTTGAAAGGAATGTATGAATTAGGAGTCGGCTTTGGAGGTTAGTGGACAGCGAAGAAGGTTACCTCAGATTACAACAGGATCTTAATCAGATGGGCCAATGGGCTGAGAAGGCAGATGGAGTTTATTGCGAGGTGTTGCATTTTGGGAAAGTAAATTTTAGCGGGACTTATACCCTTAATGGCAAGGTCCTATGGAGTGTTGCTGATAAAAAGAGACCTTGGAGTGCAGGTTCATAGCTCCTTGAAAGTAGAGTCACAGGTAGATAGCATAGTAAAGAAAGCATTTGGTATACTTTCCTTTATTGGTCAGAGTATTGAATACAGGAGTTGGGAGGTCATGTTGCGGTTGTACACGACATGGGTTAAGTCACTGTTGGAATATTGCATGCAATTCTGGTTTCCTTCCTATCGAAAAGATGTTGTGAAACTTGAAAGGGTTCCAAAAAGATTTACAAGGATGTTGCCAGGGTTGGAGGATTTGAGCTATAGGGAAAGGTTGAATAGGCTGGGGCTGTTTTCCCTGGAGCGTTGAAGGTTGAGGGGTGACCTTATAGAAGTTTATAAAATCCTGAAGGGCATGGATAGGATAAATAGACAAAGGCTTTTCCCTGGGGTGGAGGAGTCCAGAACTGGAGGGCATAGGTTTAGGGTGAGAGGGGAAAGATACAAATGACACCTAAGGGGCAACATTTTCACACAGATGATGGTACATGTATGGAATGAGCTGCCAAATGAAGTGGTGGAAGGTGGTACAATTGCAACATTTAAAAGGCATCTGGATGGGTATATGAATAGGAAGGGTTTGGAGGGATATGGGCCGGGTGCTGGCAGGTGGGACTAGATTGGGTTGGGATATCGGTCGACATGGATACGTTGGACCGAAGGGTCTGTTTCCATGCTGCACATCTCTATGACTCTTATGACCCTATGACTCTATTACTTCATTACTAAGTGTGTCCAAGACTGCATGCCGAAGAGGTTAATCCGAATGTTCCCTAACCACGGATGAACAGAGAGATCCACTCCATACTGAAGTCCAGGTTCGAGGTGTGCAAGTTGGGCAACCCTGAACCTGTACGGGCAATCCTGATATGACCTTCATAAGGCTGTTAGAGGAGCCAAGCTAAGTTTGGGACCCAGACCAACCACATGGACACCCGTCACTTGTGGGAAGATTTACATGACATAATGGGCTACAAAGCAAGTCAAACAGAATCATAGGCAACAGTACATCTCTACCTAACAAGCTCAATGCATTTTATAGCTGAATATGTGTTGCTGGAAAAGCGCAGCAGGTCGTGCAGCATCAAAGGAACAGGAAATTCGACGTTTTGGGCATAAGCCCTTCATCAGGAATGATTCCTGATGAAGGGCTTATGCCCGAAACGTCAAATTTCCTGTTCCTTAGATGCTGCCTGACCTGCTGCGCTTTTCCAGCAACACATTTTCAGCTCTGATACTCCAGCATCTGCAGACCTCACTTTCTCCTCAATGCATTTTATGCTCACCTTGAACAGAAAGTTAGTGAAATGGTCAGTCACCAATCCCAAAAGTCTTGATGCATCTGTATCCATGCTCAGCGCAGCAATTGTTAGATCGATCTTCTTGAGAGTAAACCCATGGAAAGCAATTGGCCTGAATGGAGTTCCTGACCATGTTCTCCATTCCTGTGTGGACCAACTGGCAGGAGTATTTGCAGACGTCCTTGACCTCTTCTTACTATGACTTGAAATCTCCACCTACTTCAAGAAAATGATCATCATCCCAGTGCCAGAGAAAAATCGTGCAGCTTAACTCAATGACAATCGCCCAGTGGCTCTAACCTCTATAATTATGAAGTGCTTCAGGAGGTTAGTCATGGCTCATATCAACTCTAGCCTACTAAATGGCCTTGATCCTTTGCAATTTGCTTACAGGCACAACAGGTCCACAGTAGACACCATCTCCTAGTTCTGCACTCATCCCTGGAACATCTGGATAGCAAGGATACTGACATCAGGCTCTTACTTATTGACTACAGCTCTACCTTCAACACCATAATTCCAAGCAAACTCATCTCTAAACTTTGAGATCAAGGTCTTGGCTCCCTGTTCTATAACAGGATCCTTGACTTCCTGACCGATAGACCATAATCACTAAGAATTGGTGACAACACCACCTCACCATAATCTTCAACACCAGTGCACCATGAGGCTGCATACTCAGCCCTCTATTACACAGTTTAAACACTCATAGCTATGGCGCTCAGTTCCACACCAACACCATCTACAAGTTTGCTGATGATATCACTATTGTAGGTTGGATCTCAAACAACAAGAAAGACATAGGAAAGACATTGAGCACTTAGTGGCATGGTGTAAAGATTACAATTGCTCCATCTACATCAGCAAAACAAAGGAGCTGGTCATTGACTTCAAGAAGCAGAGTGAAAGGCACATCGCTGACTGCATAAATTGTGCTGAGATGGAGATATTCGAGAGAATCATGTTCCTGGAATGATGATCAACATTCCAGTTGGTCCACACAGGATCTGAGAACATGGTCAGGAACTCCATTCAGGCCAATGGCTTTCCATGGGTTTACTCTCAAGAAGATCGATCTAACAATTGCTGCGGTGACCATGGATACAGATGCATCAAGACTTTTGGGATTGGTAACTGACCATTTCACTAACTTTCTGTTCAAAGTTAGCTGATCTACTCATGTCAATGCAACAGTCAAGAAAGCACAACAACATTTCTACTTCCTCTGGTGGCTCAGGAAATTCGACATACAACACAAGAACTCTTATCATTTTATATAAATGCACCATAGAAAGCATCCATTCTGGATGCATCATAGCATGATATGGCAACGACTCTTCCCAAGAAACTACACAGTCATGAATATAACCTACTCCATTACACAAACCAGTCTTCCATCCATTGACGAAGGAAGGGCTTATGCCCGAAATGTCGAATCTCCTGTTCCTTTCCTGAAGAAGGGCTTATGCCCGAAACATCGAATCTCCTGTTCCTTGGATGCTGCCTGACCTGCTGCGCTTTTCCAGCAACACATTTTCAGTTCCATCCATTGACTCCAGCTATATTTCCTGCTGCCTCAGGAATGCAACCGATATAATCAAAGATCCCTCCCACCCCATATATACATGCTTCCACCTTCTTCCATTGAGCAGAAGATATAAAAGTTTTACAACACATATGAACAGATTCAAGAACAACTTCTTTTCTGCTATCATCAGACTTTTGAAAAACCGTTCAAACGTTAATGTTGATCTCTCTCTCTGCACTTTTTCTGTGGCTTAACACTGTATTCTGCACCCTTTCCTTCGACCCTGATATACTTTGTACTGTATGATCTGCCTGTATCGCATGTAAAACAACACTTTTCTCTGTATCTCAGTACATACAGTCATAGTCATAGAATCATAGAGATGTACAGCAAAGAAAAAGACCCGTCCATGCCAACTAGATGGCTCCATCTGCCATTTTGCAGTCCCATTTGCCAGCACTCGGCCCATTTCTTTCTAAACCCTTCCTATTGATGTACCCATCCAGATGCCTTTTAAATGTTGTAACTGTACCAGCCTCCACCACTTCCTCTGGCAGCTCATTCCATGCATACACTACCCTCTGTGTGAAAATGGTGCCTCTTAGGTTCCTTTTAAATCTTTCCCCTCTCATCCTAAACCAATGCCCCCTAGTTCTGGACTCCCCCAACCCAGGGAAAATACTTTGTCTATGTATCCTATCCATATGTCTCATGATTTTATAAACCTCTACATCACCTCTGATGCTCCAAGGAAAGCAGCCCCAGCCTATTCAGTCAATCCCCGTGGCTCAATCTTCTAACCCTGGCAACATCTTTGTACAGTAAACCTTTTCTGAACACTTTCAAGTTTCACAACATCCTGTCTATAGGAGGGAGACTAGAATTGCACACAATATTCTACAAGTGACCTGACCAATGTCCTGTACACATGGCAACAATCAATGTTCAGTTCTAAGCACCTTATTTAGAACATAGAAAAGTACAGCACAGAATAGGCCCTTTGGCCCATGATGTTGTGCAGAGGTTTAATCCTAATGTAAAATACAGTAACTTAACCTTCACACCCCTCATCTCACTGCTCTCCATGTACATGTCCAGCAGTCATTTAAATGTCCCCAATTACTCTGCTTTCACCACCACAGCTGGCAACGCATTCCATGCATTCACAACGTCTCCTTTATACATTCCTCCTAATACCTTCAAACTATGACTCCTCATACCAGTCAATCCTGCCCTGGGGAAAAGTCTATGGCTATTGATTCTATCTATTCTACTCATTATCTTGTATACCTTGATCAGGTCTCCTCTCTTCCTCCTTCTCTCCAGAGAGAAAAGTCCGAGCTTATTCAACCTTTCTTCATAAGGCAAGCCCTCCAGTCAAGGCAGCATCCTGGTGAACCTTTTTTGCACTCTCTCCAAAGCCTCTATCTTTCCTATAGTAGGGAGACCAGAATTGGATACAATATTCCAAGTGTGGTCTCACCAGGGACTAGTAGTGCTGAAACAAAACCTCGCGGCTTTAAACTCGATCCCCCTGTTAATGAACACCAAAACACCATATGCTTTCTTAGCAACCCTATCCACTTGGGTGGCAACTTTGAGGGAACTATGCATTTCCCCCTGTTTCTCCACACTACCAAGAATCCTGTCTTTAATCCTATATTCAGCATTCAAGTTCGACTTTCCAAAATGCATCACTTCGCATTTATCTAGGTTGAACTCCTCTGCCATTTCTCAGCCCAGCTCTGCATCCTGTCTATGTCATGCCTTCTATACTATCAACTACACCTCCAACCTTAGTGTCATCTGCAAATTTACTAACCCATCCCTCAACTTCCTCATCCAAGTCATTGATAAAAACTACAAAGAGCAGAGGCCCAAGATTAGAGTCCTGCGGGACCCCACTCAACACTGACCTCCAGGCAGAATACTTCCCATCTACAACCACTCTCTGCCTTCTGTCAGCCAGCCAATTCCGAATCCAGATAGCCAAATCTCCCTTTATCCCATACGTCCTGACTTTATGAATGAGGGAACCTTACCAAATGCCTTGCTGAAGTCCATATACGCCACATCCACTGCTTGACCTTCGTCGACCTGCCTTGACACCTCCTCAAAGAACTCAATAAGATTTGTGAGACAGGACCTGCTCCTCACAAAGCCATGCTGACTGCTTTTAATCACACTACGCTTTGCCAAATAGTCATAAATCATATCCCTCAGAATTCTTTCCAAAACATTGCTGACCACAGACGCAAGACTGTAATTGCCAGGGATTTTCCAATTACCCCTCTTGAAAAGAGGAACAACATTTGCCTCCTTCCAATCCTCCAATACAACTCCTGTGGAGAGTGAGGAGGCAAATATCCTAGCCAGCTGCTTAGCAACCTTCTTTCTCGCTTCCTGGAGCAGCCTAGGATAAATCTGGTCTGGCCCTGGGGACTTATCAATCTTAATGTTTTCCAAAATTTCCAGCACATCAACTTCATGAATCTTGATCTGGTCAAGACTGTATCCCAGCTCCTCAAAATTTTCATTCACAACAAGTTCCCTTTCCCTGGTAAAAATCGAAACAAAAAACTCATTTAGGGCTTCCCCTATTTGCTCAGATTCCATGCACAAGTTCCCTCTGCTATCCGTGATAATTCTCTTATTCCTCATGTATGAGTAAAATGCCTTTGGGTACTCCCTAATCTTTATTGCCAAGCCTTTTTCGTGCCCCCTCATGGCTCTCCTCAGTCCATTGCTCAGCTCCTTTCTAGGAAGCCTGTAATCTTCTAAAGCTGTGCTAGATCCTTGCTTCCTCACCTTGAGTAAGCTGCCTTCCTCCTTTTGACGAGAAGCTCCTCTGTTCTCGTCATCCAAGGTTCCTTAATCTTACCTGCCTCAGAGGAAAAAAATTGTGCATCACTCGCAACAACTGCTCCTTAAATAGTCTCCACATGTCTGCTGTGACCTTTCTGTGGAATACTTGCTCCCAGTCTGTACTTCCCAACTCTTGTCTGATATCATCATAATTTGCTTTTCCCCAATTAAAAATCTTTCCTCGGTAACTGCTCCTTTCATTCTCCAAGGCTATGCTAAACATGAGGCAGTTATGATCACTGTCACCAAAGTACTCTCCCACTGCGAGGTCTGACGCCTGTGCTGGTTCGTTGCCGAGCACCAAATCCAAAATGGCCTCTCCCCTCATTGGCCTGTCTACATACTGAATAAGGAAACCCTCCTGAACACACCTGACAAAAATAACTCCATCCAAACCATCTACACTTAGGAGGTTCCAGTCGATATTGGGAAAGGTGAAATCACCCATAACAACAACCTTGCTATTTCTGCACTTTTCCAGAAACAGCCTACCTATGAATTCTTCAACCTCCCTACTGCTATTAGGTGGTCTGTGGAAAACCCCCAATACAATGGCTGTTCCCTTGCTGTTCCTAACTTCCACCCATACTGACTCACTAGGTAAATCATTTTCAATAACCTTAATTTCTGTAGCTATGATGCACTTTCTGAAATAGCAATGCTAAGCCCCCTCCCCTTTTCACACCCTCCCTGTTCTTTTTAAATGTTCTAAACCTTGGAACATCAAGCAACCATTCCTGCCCCAATGAAACCCACGTCTCCATTATGGCCACAACATTGTAGCCCCAAGTACTGATCCATGCTCTAAATTTGTCACTCTTATTTCGGACACTCATTGCATTAAAGCAGACACACTTTAGCCAATCCCTTTGTTTCATCGCATGAGAAACCTTCCTGATAGGGCAGTGACAGGATGTATTGAATCTATCTGCAACTGACCCCCTCTCAGACGTGTGTCTCTGATTCCCAGCCCCCTGCCAAACTAGTTTAAACCCTCCCGAATCACACAAGCAAATCTCCCACCCAGGACATTTGTGTTCCTCCAGTTCAGGTGCAGCCCATCCTTCACGTACAGGTCCCACCTTCCCCAGAAGGTATTCCAATGGTTTAGGTATCTGAAGGCCTCTCTCCTGCACCAGCCTCGCAGCCACATGTTAAGCTACATTCGCTGACTGTTCCTCATCTCACTATCTCGTGGCACCGGTAGCAAACCTGAGATCATTACTCTACACGTCCTGCACTTCAACTGCCAACCTAACTCTCTGTAGTCACTTTTCAGATCTTCACTCCCTTTCCTGGCTATATCATTGGTGCCAATATGTACCACGATTTCTGGCTGCTCACCCTCCCCCTTCAGAATCTTGTAAACCCGATCAACGACACCCCGGACCCTGGCACTGGGGAGGCAGCATACCTTTCGGGAATCCCGAAAAGATATTAATGCCCTGGAGCAAGTTCAAAAGAGATTTATTGGAATGATACCAGGAATGAAGAGTTTTAGATCCAAGGTAAGAATATACAAATTGGGCTGATTCTGTTTGGAGCAGAGAAGATTAAGAGGTGACCTTTTGAGTTGTACAAAATTATGTACACCTCAAAATTAGGTGTAAAGAAAGGTATTCTGTGTCTACTTATTTGTATATCAATAACTCGGAGTCACAATTTCAAGATTGCCAGCAAGAGAGCTAGATGAGGAGAAACTTGTTTTCTTTGAGAGTCCTTAATAAGAGAGAACATGGGGAAGGAAACAAATATTGGACAAACTAAAGGGGGGAAAGCCAGACAAGTCCCTGACCTGAAAGGATCCTAGGATCCTGAACGAATTCACTACAGAGACAGTGAATGCATTGGTTGTCATTTTGAAAACAGTCCTGGAGAAATACCAGAGGATTGTAAACTGCCAATGTGACATCCCTATTTTAAAAAAGCAAAGAGGCGAAAGCAGGTAACTATGGGCCAATTAGCTCCATTAGTGGAACATGGTGGCCAGGGATTAGCACTGCTGCCTCACAACACCAGGGACCCCAGTTTGATTCTAATTTAAAGCGAATATCTGGGTGGAGTTTTCATTTTCTCCCTGTGTCATAATGGGTTTCCAAAGGGTGCTTCCGGTTTCTTCCCACATCCAAAGATGTGCAGTTTAGGTGGATTGGCCATGATAATTGCCTGGTACTGTCCAGGAATGTGCAGGCTAGGTGGGTTAGCAATTATAAATGTGTAATTACAGGGTTCGGCGGTGTGGGTCTGGGTGGGAGGATCAATGATCTATTTTTGGAAAAATGTTGGAATCATTTGTTAAGTAAGCAATAGCAGCAAATTAGGAAAATCAACACCTTTTCTCCTTATCCAGCCCTACCATGCCTCAATCCCAGGAATCAGGTCTAGTAGTGCCTCCTTTGTTTAAAGACTGGAAACATACAGCTGCAGAAAATTCTCCTAAACATTATCTGAAAATGTTTAACCATCCAGTCAATATTCAGGAAATTAAAGCCCCCCTCCCATTGTAACTATTCCATGGTGCTTGTACCTCTCTGCAATCTTATTGCAAATTTGTCTTCTGTCTGTCATTTCACCTAGTTGGTGGTCTGTAGACTATTCTGATCAATAAAAGTGGAACATTCCTGTCCCTTAGCTGTAGTCAAATCATTCTGCCCTTTAACTCTAAGAGACCCTCTTTCCCATGAGACCTTTCAGAAGGATGGGAAAGGAAGGGTGTTGACTTGGCTTTGTTCGTAACAGATGGAATTAGCATATTAGCAAGAAATTGATCATAGATCAGGCAGTGTAGAATCCAAATGGGTGGACGTAAGAAAGTATAAGGGAAAGAGAACACTGGTGACAGTGGTCTATTGTATCCGAAATGCTGCTCTATAGGTCAGAGAATATATGACAAGACAATGTGGGCATATTAAAAAAGGCAGTACAATTATCATGGGTAACTTTAATTTTCAGAGTGGAAAAGTCAAATTGACAAAAAGTAGCCATGGCAGCAGTAGAATTCATAGTTTACATTCAGAATAGTTTCCTAGAACAGTATGTTGTGAATCCAACCAGGGAACAGGCTATTTCGAATCTGGTTATGTTTAATGAGACAGGCTTAATAAATGATTTCATTATAAAAACTCCCTCAGGAAATTGTGACCACAACACAATAGCATTAGTATTCAGAGAGTGAGAAATTTGGATGGGAAACAAGTGCACTAACCTGGTGTTGTGTGATTTTTAACTTCGTACACCCCAGTCCAACACCTGCGTCACTAAATCAATACTTAAAAGAAGGTGATTACATGGAACTGAGGGCAGAATTGACTGGGTGGGCGAGGAAAGATGTTTCACAGAAAAGATAGTTGATGAATAATGGCAGACAGTTACAACAACGTTCATGGCTCACAGCAAAGATATATCCCAGTGAGTAAGGATTCTTGAAAGTGAATAAATCACCATGGTTAACGAGGGAAGTTACGGACAGGAGCAGATTCAAAGAAAAACAAATACAATGTGGCAAGATTACTGACAAATTAGACAACTGGGAACACGTTTTAAAACAAAAGACAGCCAAAATTAAAACAAAGCAAGAGAAAATAAACTGAGGGTAAACTAGCTAGTAACATAAAAACAGACAGGAAGAGCTTCTTTATATATGTAAAAAGGGAGAGTCAACAATGAACATAGATCCGTGAGAGAACAAGGCTATGGAAATAATGATTGGGGGCCAGGAACTGGCAGAGGAGTTGAAAAAAACAGTTTGCATTAATCCTCACAATAGAGGATATTAATAGTAAAACGAACGTACATGTGGAGTCTGAGTCTGTGGTGTTAGAATGTCTCTAGAGGTGGATAGCATGTTTAGAGAGGTGGTCACACCTCACATCCTCAGGCTCCACAGGCAGAAAGGGAATGCGTAACCTTTAGGTGCTGCTAGAGGGCTAAACAGGCAGTGCAGGAATTTCTAGTGGTTATTCCCCTGCAAAACAGACATGCCATTTTGGATACTGTTGAGGGAAATAGCCTTTCAGGGGAACACAGCAGTAGCCAAATTCATGGCACCATGTTATAGTTTTAGGGGATTCAATCATAAGGGGAATAGATTGACATTTCTGTGGTAATAAACGAGAGTCCAATATGGTTTGTTACCTCCTTAATATTAGGGACCTCGATGTTTCAGAGGGGTTGCAGGACATTCTGGAGAGGGAAGGCAAACAGTTCATGGTTGTGGTATATGTTGGTACTAACACCATAGGTTTAAAAAAAAAGAGAATAGCTCAAAACAAGCAGAATAGTAAAGAACTAGGTAGGAAGTTGAAATGTAGGACCTCAAAGTTAGTTGAGGTCAGATAATCTTGAGTTCCATGAGCTAGTCAGAATAGAAACACCAGAATGGATAGGATAAACACATACTTGAAAAGACGGTGTGAGGGGGAGGCTTTCAGATTAATGGGACCGGTTCTGGGGGAGGTGGGACATGCACAAACTGGACAGGTTACAGCTGGGCAGAACCGGAATTGATACACTTGGACGAGTATGCGGCAGAATAGTTTCCATCCCCTTGTCATACTATTTAAAACTCTCCAAAATCAGAGGCATAGAGCAGTAGATGCAGAAATTGACAGGAAGAAACCAAGGCAAACATGACTAATAAAAACGCAGGCAGGGAAACGCTGCTGAAAAGAGCAGAGAGGTGGTCTGAAATGCATGTGTTTCAATGCGAGAAGTATAATAGACAAAGTATATGAAGTTAGAGCTTTGTTTAGTATTTGGAACAATGACATTATTACAATTTATGGAGACGTGGCTGAAAGAGGGATAGGATTGGCAGCTGAATGTTCCAGGTGTGATACAAGGGGATGGGGGAATTGCAATACCGGTAAGGAGTATCTCATAGTTGCACTGAACAGGGAATGCATCAGAGGATTCATGCAGAGGGGCAAGAACTCTGGAATAGTAAAGGTGAAATCACAATGCTGGGGGTGTTCGCCAGGCCTCCCAGCAGCCAGCAGAGATAGAGGAGAGAATATGTAGATAGATAGATTTTAGAAAGATGTAAAATCAGCAATGTTATTGTGATGGGGTAATTTTAACTTGCCCTATATTGATTGGGAATAACTTCATGCTAGGGGCTTGGATGGAGCATGATTTGTAAGGACCATTCAGGGGGGATTCTTGACACTGTATGTAAACAGTTCAACTAGGGAAGTGGTTATACCCAACCTGGTTTTAGGAAATGACCCCGGCCAGGTGAGTGAAGTTTCAGTGGGGGAACATTTCGGGAGCAGTGACTATGATACCATGAATTTTAAGATATTCATGGATAGGGACAACAGTAGTCCTCAGGTGAAAGTGTTAATTGGAAGAAAGCAAACTGCAACAGTATTAAGTAGGAACCAGAAAGTGTTGATTGGAAGCGGTTGTTCATTGGGATATCTATATCGGACATGTGGGGCTATTTCAAAAGAGTTCAGGAGCAGTACATTTTTATGAAAATGAGGGATAGGTGTGGCAAGTTACATGGACCTTGGATGACCAGACCTTGATCAAAAAGAAAAAGGAAGCTTATGTAATGTCCGGGAGAATGGGCACTAACGAAGCCCTTGAAGCATGTGAGGAAAGTAGAGAAGATCTTAAACAAGAAATTAAAAGGGGTCCTGAAAGGTCATTAGCCAACAGGGATAAGAAGAATGCCAGGGCTTTTTATATATACATAATATGCAAGAGAGTAGCCAGGGAAAGGGTTGGCCCCAACGGAGGGTATCTACGTGGAGCCAGAAGATGTAGGCAAGTTCCTAAATGAATACCTTGTGTTGATATTCAGCAAAGAGAAGGAATTGGTGGAGGATAACATGAGGGAAAGGAGTATCAAATTTCAAAGCCAAGTTACTATTAAAAAGGAAGAGGTGTTGTGTCTTAAAGTATTAAATCCTGATGGGGTCTATCCCCAGAATATTGAGTGAACAAATTGCAGGAGCATTGACGGGCATCTTCATATCCTCTTTGGCCAAAGATGAGATCCTGGAGAACTGGGGAATAGCTAATGTTGTCCCATTGTTTAAAGAGGGCAATGAGATAGTGATGATCTGAAAGGTCTGCACTGCTGAGCTCTGCACCACAATTCAGGCAAAGTAGTGCTTTTACCCTCCTCACCTAAGCTATCTTGGAAATGTTTGAAAATTAAACAGTTTTGGAATCAATATAAATCCTTCTTTTTAGCAAGAAAAGATGACAAAAAGTAAAGGTTCAAGTAAGCACAAACATATGGGACACTCCCCGGTGGCATCAGACACACCCGCGACCACGACTGTGACCGCAACTTCAGTCTCCCCTGCAATTCCGCTATAGTCACTTACCCAACAGACCTTGGCTGCAGAATTCATGAAGCTCCGGGAAATGATCAAGGCATCGATCAAGGAGACTCTCAAGACTGGAACCGATCTTGGCCAAGCTGTACAAGCATGAACAGGAACTTGAAGGGGTTGGGAAGCGAATGGAGGAGGACAAACGGCGGAGACTGTGATTGGGTCCTCGATGGAGTGGATCCAGTCCCTTGAGAAACAGGTGCAGGTCTTAACAGAGCAGGTCGACGATCTCGTCAGTGGAAGAATATCCGGGTCATTGGGTTGTGTGCAACCAGTAAGTTTTTTTTTAAGACTCGCTGCTGCAATTTATTGGTTGGGAGAACAAGGCGAGCCAGGTGAAGTTTAACAAAGCTCATCGGGTTGCAGTGCACAGGCCCAGTTCGAACCAGCGCCCTGGGCCTGGTCCTAGTGCGATTCCAATATGACAGGACAAGCAGAGAGTTATGGAAGTTTCCAGAATGTAGGGGAAGGATCCACAGCCTTCATTTATAAAGGATCCAAGACAATGTTCTTCCAGGATTTGTCTGCAGCTGTGATCCATAAAAGGACATCCTTTGAGGTGAAGAGAAGACTGAGGGTCTAAAGGATGTTGATAGTAATATTTTCTCTCTTTTTTGTTAAGGTGTGGAATTTCTTTTCCCGAGGTTAATGTATAGTTGGAATGCTCACTTTTAACTTCTCTGTTAATATTACCTTACTTTTTTTCTTTTGTATGGATTTGGGGTGCAGCTCAAGCTGGAAGGAGTTATGGAGTTGTATGTGGGATGTCTAAGTGCCTCTTGTGGGCAGGAGGTAGAGTCCCCCATTCAGTGCCTTTTGTATTTTATATTTGGTATGGTTTTTTGAGTTTGTTTTTGTAGATGTTGTTTTTGAAAGTTCTGTTAGTTTGTTAGATGTAGTAGTTTTTAGGCTCCATGAGACTATTTTCATTTACAATCAACAATTTGTAAGGCGAATTCTTCCTCTTGGGAGTTCAAAGGTTGTTGTGCTAATTGTGCTCACAAATGGTGTACCTGGAACATTAAAGGGAGTCACTCACCGGTCAAGAAGAAAAGGTGCTTTCCAGTCTTAAGAAGGAGAGGATTGATATTGCCCTATTGCAGGAAACTCACCTTGATGATAAGGAACATCTGAAATTACAGCAGTGTGGGTTTGATCAGGTTTTTTCGTCCTTCAAAGTGAAAAACAGACTCCCCTGTTTTTCGTATTGAAGGATGAAAAAAAACCTGATCAAACCCACACTGCTGTAATTTTGACCGGAGTACGAATCCTACTCGAGGAGGGGGATAAAGAGGAGATTTCACAGATACCCACAGCATCAGTGTGCATAAATTCATGCCACACTCATTCAAGAGAATTTCCCATTTAAGTTACTAGACTATATTAAAGTATGGGGGGTTTGTAATTCTTAAAACCTGAATATATGGTGAAGAGTATGGTATTTTTAATGTTTTTTGTCCCCCAAAGCACTCCCCCCCGCTTAAATTTCTGATAGATGCTTTTTCCAAATTGATTGTCCTTGTATCATAGCATATTATTATAGGGGAAAGTTTAATTGTCTAATGGATCCCATTGTGGAGAGAATGCCCAAGGCCCCACAAAACTTCCTCTGAAATCAAAGCATTTAGTTGATTTATGTGTGGAATTAGGACAGGTGGACGTATGGAAGTGTCTCCACCCTGTGGGTAAGGACTTTACCTTTTTTCCTAATTGGCACAAATGCCATACTAGGATTGATCTTTTCCCAGTCCATGTGATTTTTTTGGATTCGGTGATGTCCTGCACAATTGGAAGTATTACTATTTCTGATCATGCATCAGTATACTTTGTGGATAATGTAACAGGTTCACGGCACTGGCGATGGATCCCTTTATTCTTAAGTACTGTAAGGTCATTCAGTATTTTTCTAATGAGTTTAAAGTATTCTTGGCCATGAACTCGGATACAGCTAGTAACCCATCTATTCTCTAGAAAACTGCTAAGGCTTATGCTAGGGGGATAATTATCTCCTACTCTGCAAGTCAGAAGCAACAGAAGAGAGAATAGCAGCATCTGCTTGAGGCACGACTGAAAGCAGCTGAGACGGCATATTTTGATAGGCCATCGGTAGCTAAGTTGCAGTGGGTCACAGCTCTTCGGTCCACCTTGAATTCCATGCTCACATAGACAGTGAGGAAGGAATTTACCTTTGCAAAACAAAAGATTGTTTAAGCATGTTGATAGGCCGGGCAAATATCTGGCCAGGAAAAAGAACACCACCACCCCCCCCTCCAAATCTATTACCTCAAATCAGGGAAGGGACTGGAATTCTGACTTGTGATTCTAAAAAGACCAATTCTGCATTATGGAGATTTTACTCTGTATTATACCAGCTGGTAGGTTGTGAGGACAGATGGGCTAAGATGGAATCCTTTTTCAAGAACTGGATTTTCCAGGCATGACCTCCAAACAGGTACCCTTTTATCAGTGCAAGAGGTACAGAAGGCAGTGAAGCAGCTTCAAAGTGGAAAGGCACGTGGCCCTGATGGTCTCCTGAGGGAATTCTATAAAGAATTTATAAATACATTGTCAGCACCAATTCTGGACATGTACAATTAATCGTACAGTCATGATTGCCTTCCACCATCCTTGAGAAAGAAGCTAATCCTTAAAGGGGAGACCTCGGAGGACTGTGCTTCTTATAGGCCCATCTCGCTTCAAAATTCTGATTTTAGATTCTAAATTCTGGTTTTAAACTTTGTACAAGACACTCTCATTAAGGCTAGAAATAGTATTGCCTTCCATTGTCGAAAGGACTAGATGGGTTTTATAAAGGGCCGTAGATCCTCCAACAATGTTAGATGATTACTTAATATGGTCCAAGCATGTCAGCAGTGATTGGTTCAGAGATTCCTGATCTCTTTAGATGCAGAAAAGGCATTTGACTGGGTAGAGGTCAAACTGGAGCTTCAAGGACCATCTGGTCCTTTCAACAATGGAAGGCAACACTATTTCCAGCCTTAATGAGAGTGCCTTGTACAAAGTTTTAAAACCAGAATTTAGAATCTAAAATCAGAATTTTGAAGCGAGATGGGCCTATAAGAAGCACAGTCCTCCGAGGTCTTCCCTTTAAGGATTAGCCTTTTTCTCAAGGATTAGCCTTTTTCTCAAGGATGGTGGAAGGCAATCATGACTGTACGATTAATTGTACATGTCCAGAATCGGTGCTGACAATATATTTATAAATTCTTTGTAGAATTCCCTTGGGAGACCATCAGGGCCACATGCCTTTCCACTTTGAAGCTGCTTCACTGCCTCCTGTACCTCTTGGGTATTAAGGGTATTAAGCAGAAACACCAGTTTGGAGGTCATGCCTGGAAAATCCAGGTTCTTGAAAAAGGATTCCATCTTAGCCCATCTGTCCTCACAACCTACCAGCTGGTATAATACGGAGGGGGGGGGGGGGGGGGGGGGGGGGGGGTGTTCTTTTTCCTGGCCAGATATTTGCCCGGCCTATCAACATGCTTAAACAATCTTTTTACACCCTGGAACAGGTCGAGGTGAAGTCTTTATTGGGTGAGTAGGGGCCCTTTATAGTGATCCTCTGGCTGTGGTTCTCACCAATGGTGTAAGATGCAGTAATTTTGATATCTGTAGGGGCAGTCAGCAAGGTTGTCCCCTCTCACCTTTACTTTTTGCATTGGTGATTGAATCACTAGTAGAGGCACAGGAATCCTGACATAACTGCCCCAGAAGTGGGATCAAAGACACATAAGATTACATTATATTCTCTTTTTTTTTGTCAAATCTAGTAGTGTCTGTACCCCAATTGATATTTGGCTCCTTTTTGAGCTTTTAGATTAATTTTTCCAAATTGGAGGCTATGCCTATGGGGGGTGTCTTGAGAGAATATCTATTGTTGAGGGTGAGTCATGGTTCCCTTTAAGTGGTCACAGGGTTGGTTTCTTTATTTAGGTATTTTTGTTACCCTGTCTTCGATCAGTTATTTAAGGCTAATTTTGTCTATTTGCTTGACAAGATTAAACAAGATCTTCAAAGATGGGAGGCTCTTCCAATATCCTGGTTAAGTCGAGTAGACCTTATTAAAATGAATGTCCTTCCTCGTTTGCTATACGCAATGTGAATGCTTCCCTTGGTATTTCTCTGACAAACATTTCGGAGAATTATTGGCTGGTTTAACTCTTTTATCTGGCACTACAGGCCTTATTATACTCACCAAATTGCAATTGCCCCAAGGGTTGGAGGGAGTGGACCTCCCAGATATCAAAAGAGAGCAATTAAGCTTCCTTTTACCTTTTGAAAGTGGCTGGGCTTATGAGGACCCATCATCTGTACGGTTGGGTATTGAAGCCTCCCAGGCAAACTGTCCTCTTGTTAGGTAAAAGCAATGACTGCAGATGCTGGAAACCAGATTCTGGATCAGTGGTGCTGGAAGAGCACAACAGTTCAGGCAACATCCAAAGTGCAGCGAAATCGATGTTTCGGGCAAAAGCCCTTCTGTTGTTCTTTGATAAAATGAGGACAGTTGCAGAGTACTGTTGTAATCCAATAATTATTAATACAATCAAAGCATGGAGGGCAATGCAGCAGAGTGAGGGTAATATATCTAAAACTTATTTTCTTACCCCTATAGTTGGTATGCCGAGGTTCTGGCCAGGGATAATGGACCCTGGGTTTAATCCCTGGACAAGTAGGGGAATTTTCTGTTTGGGTGACTTATTTGAGAATGAAAGAATGATGTCCTTTGACCAAGTAAGCTGCATGTGTCTAGCAGAAACCATTTTTTTGTTTTTTTTTCAGGTTAGGGATTTTATTCAAAAAGGAACTACGCTCTTGACCAACTCCTACAGATCCAATACAGAGAAGAGGATGCTTCAATGTTAAAAGCACTCTCTCAGTTAGTACGCTTTATCATCTGTTGAAGGGTGGTCTCTTGGATGATATTGAGTCACTATGTGAGGTCTGGGAGAGAGAGTTAGGAGTTGAGATCACCTCTGAGACATGGGAGGATATTTATGAAAATGAGAGAAAGATTTTAATCTGGAATAGGACCCATGCCATACAGTTAAAGATTATTCATAGGGCAATCTGGCCACAGACCATCTCTCGAAATTTAAGGTGAGAGTATCCTCAGTGTGATCCAAGTGTAAAGTAAGTACTGTCTGTGGTCCTGCCACAGGCTTCGTACATACTGGAGCGCTGTGGCAGGATTAATAGGGAGGGTCTTGGGGACCGACTTTAAGATGGACCCAATCTCTCTTCTCCTGGGCCTGCCCAATTTATCTTTTTAGATACTCATGGAAGAAAACTTTTTTTTAACATCCTTACTTTCTGTGCAAGGAAAAACATTTGATGTGTTGGATGTCTGAAAATCCCCCAGCCTGTTGGGTTGGCATAAGCTAATCATGGAATATATCCCCCTGGAATTTCTCACAATTATGGCGCACCAAAACACTGAATTTTTGTACGACATGCCAACTCTATTTGGATTACCTCGATGCAGATTTGTCTGCCAGTTTAATTTGGTCTTTTGTGTAGCCATGACAATCTGACTTAGTGAACTTGGTACCCCAAGAGGAAGAATTTCAAATAAATGCAGGTTTAATATTCAACACTCTCAAAGGTTGGGAACTATTGTTTGATTGCACTGAGCAGTGTTATTTATTTATTACTTCTATTGGGCTGTTTATCTTGTACGAGTATAGTTTTGTCTTGCTTGTGGAGTTTTTTCTTTTTTTAAATAACTTTATATATAGGGTAGGATTGTTGGTTTATTGTTGTAACTTTGTAATTTTAGAAAAGAAATATTTGTTCAATAAAAGTATATTTTTTTAATAAAGGGTAAAAGGGATAATCCAGGAAATTACAGGCATGTGAGTCTTTCAAGAGTGGTAGGGAAATTATTGGAAAAGTTTCTCAGGGACAAGATCTTTTCTGCATTTAGAAACAAATGGACCTATTAGCAATAGACACCATGGTTTTGGGTGGACGAAGTCATGCCTCACTAACATGATCAAGTTTTTTTTGAGGATGTGACAAAGATGATTCATGGTGGAAAACTGGTTGTTGCCAACATGGCCTTTGATAAGGTTCCTTATGGCAGACAAGTATGAAAAGTAAAGTCACATGGTATTAGTGGTGAGTGGCAAGATGGATACAGAACTGGCTTAGACATAGGCGAGAGTATAGCAGTGGAAGGATGCATTTCAAAATGGAGGATTGTAACCAGTGGTATTCCACAGGGACCACTGCTGGGACCTCTACTGTTTGCGATCGACATAAAAGGTTTTGAAGAAAACATGACTGGTCTAATCAGTAAGTTTTCAGACAATATAAAGGTTGATGGAGTTGCAGATAGGGAGGAGGATTGTCTAAGGATATAGCAGGATTTAGATCACTTGTAGGCATGGGCAGAAAAATGGCAGATGGTGTTTAATCCAGACAAATGAAGTGATGCATTGTGGAAAGTCAGATACAGGTGGAAATCATAAATTACTGCAGGTGTTGGAATCTGTACTGAAACCAACAAATGCTAAAGATCATAGAGAGACAGGCAACATCATGATAGAGAGCAAGCTAATGTTTCAAGTCAATAACTCAAGTTTTTTTTAAGAAGTAACGACGAGGATTGATGAGGGCAGAGTGGTGGACATGATTTATATCGACTTCAGTAAGGCTTTCAACAAAGTAGGAGGTATAGTTCGTAAGTTTGTAGGTGACACCAAAATTGGAAGTGTAGTGGACAGCAAAGAAGGTTACATCAGAGTACAATGGGATCTTGATCAGATAGGCCAATGAGGCATGGAGTGGCAGATGGAGTTTAATTTAGATAAATGCATTTTGGAGAGGCAAAGCAGGGCAGGGTTTATACACTTAATAGTAAAGTCCTAGGGAGTGATGCTGAACAAAGAGACCTTGGAGTACAAGCTCATAATTCCTTGAAAATGGAGTCGTGGGTGGATAGGATAGGGAAGAAGGCATTTGGTATGCTTTCCTTTATTGGTCAGAGCATCGTGTATAGGAGTTGGGAGGTCATGTTGCAGCTGTACAGGGCATTGGTTAGGCCACTTTTGGAATAATGTGTGCAATTCTTGTTTCCTTCCTGTTGGTAGGATGTTGTGAAACCTGAAAGGGTTCATAATATATTTACAAGGATGTTGCCAGGGTTGGAGGGTTTGAGCTAAAGAGAAGCTGAATAGGCTGGGGCTCTTTTCTCCAGAGCTTCAGAAGCTGAGGGGTGACCTTTAGAGATGTTTATAAAATCATGAGGAGCATGGATGGGATAAATAAACAAGGCCTTCCTCTTGGAATGGGGGGAGTCCAGAACTAAAGGGCATAGGTTTAAGGTAAAAGGGGAAAAAATTAAAAGAGACCTCTGGGGTAATGTTTTCACACAGAGGGTGGTACATGTATTGAATGAGCTGCCAGAGGAAGTAGTGGAAGCTGGTGCAATTACACCATTTCAAAGGTATCTGGATGGGTATATGAATAAGAAGGGTTGAGAAGAGTGCGGGCCAAGTGCTGGCAAATGGGACTAGATTTGTTTAGGATAATATGGACGAGTTAGACCGAAAGGTCTGTTTCCATGCTGTACATCTCTATGACTGTATGACTCTTCTTCAAAGCTGACATGCAGTGTGGAGGGGCAGCCATTATGCTATAGTTGGGGGATTGATATGCAGAGAGATCTGAGTGTGCAAGTCCAGCGATCACTGAAGGTGGCAGCATAGGTAGATAAGGTTGTTAAAAAAAAGCCCCCGGCATGCTTGCCTATATTGGAAGGGGCATTGAGTATAATGAGAGACAAGTTATACTGCAGCTTTATTGACCTTTAATTTGGCCACACTTGGAATAGTTCTGGTCACCACAGTTCCAGAAGGATTGGATGTTTTAAAGAGGATATAAAACAGGTTTACCAGGATGTTGGCTGGTATGGAGCATTTCAGCTGTGAAGGTTGAATAAACTGGGTTTGTATTCACTGGAATGCAGAAGGTTGAGTGGTGACCTGATAAAAGTTAACAAGACTCGAGTATTGTACTGAAAAAACACAGCAGGTCAGGCAGCATCTGAGGAGCAGGAGAATCAACATTTTGGCATAAGCCTTTCATCAGGAATGAGGCTTGTGAGCCAAGGGGGTGGAGAAATAAATGGGGTGGCTGGAGGGGTGGGGGAGCTGGGGGAAGGTAGCTGGGAGTGTGATAGGTAGAAGGAGGTGGGGGAAAAGGTGATAGGTCAGAGAAGAGGGTGGAGTGGATAGATGGGATGGAAGATGGATAGGTGATGAGGCTGGTGCCAAGTTGGAGGTTTGGATTTGGGATAAGCTGGGGGGAGGGGAAATGAGGAAAATGGTGAAATCCATATTAATTCCATGTGGCTGGAGGGTCCCAAGGCAGAAGATGAGGCATTCTTCCACCAGGCATCAGGTAGTTAGGGTTTGGTGATGGAGGAGACCCAGCAACCGCAGGTCCTTGGCAAAGTGGGAGGGAGAATTGAAGTGTTTGGCCATGTGGTGGTGGGATTGCTTTGTGCATGTGTTCCAGAAATATTCTTTGAAGCATTCTGTGAATAAGCATCCTGTCTCCCCAATGTAGAGGAGACCATATTGGGTGCAATGAATACAGTAAATGACAAATGTGGAAGTGCAGGTAAATCTCAGATGGGTGTGGAAGGGTCCTTTGGGGTCTTGGATGGAGGTGAGAGGGAAGGTGTGGGTGCAAGGTTTGCAACTCTTGCGGTGGGCAGGGGAAGGTGCCGGGAGAGGATCGTGCAGGGCATGGACCTGACAAGACTGTTACGGTCAGAATATTCTTTATGGAATGCAGATAGGGGTGAAGAGGGAAATATATCTCTGGTGGCGAGATCTGTTTGTACATGGCGGAAATAGCAGAGGATGATACATTGAATCCGGAGGTTGGTGGAGGGTCCTGTCATTGTTGCAACTGGAGGGGCTGGGTTCAAGGGCGGACGTGCAGGAAGTGGATGAGGTGCACTGGAGGGCATCATCGACCATGTGGGAGGGGAAATTATGGTCTTTGAAGGAGGCGGCCATCTGGTGTGTTCTGTGGTGGAACTGGTCCTCCTGGAAGCAGATGTGATGGAGGCAGAGGAATTGGAAATGAGGGATAGGGTTTATACAGGAGGCAGGGTGGGAGGAGGTATAGACTGGTATCTGTGGGAGTCAGTGGATTTGTAGAAGATGTCCATGTTAAGTCAGTTACCATTGATGGAGATATTCAGGAAGGGGAGGAAGATATCCAAGATGGCCAAGTGAAGTTTATAAGATTATGAGTGGCATAGAGTCATACGGATAGAATGGAAAGCTTTTCCTCAGGGCGGAGGGATCAATTACTATGGGACACAGATTCAAGGGCAATGAGACAACAAATTTAAAGATATGTGAGGCACGTTTTTCACACAAATGGTAATGAGTGCCTGGAACATGCTGCCAAAGGAGGTGGTGGCAGCAGACAATAGCAGTATTCAAGCAGCGCATGGATGAATACATGAATGGGGAGTCATGACTTGGAGGAGCTGGTGTTGGACTGGGTTGGACAAAGTTAAAAATCACACACCAGATTATGGTCGAACAAGTTTTTTGGAAGCACTAGCTTTCGAAGCACTGCTTCGTCATCACATGACTGTGCAACAGGGCCATAAGACACAGAATTTATAGAATGGGAAGGTAATAGAGGGATATGGATCTTGTAAGTGAAGACAGTTTTGGTATGGAAGGGCAAAATGTGTTGATGCAGACGTTTTCTTTGTTCTTTGCTCTATAAAAACTAATCAAGGAGCTAAAATAGGCAGGAGAAAGTATACACAATAATAATCACTGGAGGAAAAAAAGAAAGTGAAACTAGTAGAGCTAATGACCAGTAAGTTCCCTGAATCTAGGATTTTCAAGGACCTAGCTGTAGAGCTAGTAGATTCAAAACACCTAGAATTGGAAAACTGCCAGTGCAATACCAACATTCAAAAAGGGATGGAGACAAAAATAAACTAAGTATAGGCCAGTTACCTTAACATCTGTGATTGGAAAAATGTTACATTTCATTATAAAGAATGTAATGGCAGAGCATTTAGAAACACGTAATATAACCAAACAGTCAGTATAGCTTCATGAAGGGAAAATCATGCCTGACAAATACATTATAGTTCTTTGAGGAGGTAACAAGGAAGAGATATAAGGGAAACCTGTACATATAATACAGTTAGATTTCCAAAGGCATTCAATAAAGTAACTCATGTAAAGCTACTAAATAAGAGCCCATGGTTTTGGGGTTCTGCAGTAGTGTGGGTAGAAGACTGGCTAATTGATAGATGACAGAGTTGGGATAAAGCAGGCATCTTCAGGGTGGCTCAGGGATCAGTGCTAGTGCCATAATTATTTACAATGTATATTGATCACTTGGATGATGGAAGTGAATGTACTATCACCAAGGTTACAGATGACACACAAATAGGTTAGTAACCAACTAGTGAGATGACACAAGGTGTCAAAGTGATATAGATAGGTAATGGGGAAAAGTGTGATGTAATGTACTTTGGCAGGAAGAATAGAAGAGCTGGAAATTATTTAAATGGAGAAAGACTGCAGAAATTTGCATCGCAGAAGGCTTTGTGGCTTCTCGAGAATGGATCACAAATATCTAGCATCCATGTTCATCAAGTAATTGGAAAGGCAAATAAAAGATAAATTTTATTTTAAAAAAATATATAAAGAGGGAGGGGAGGTCTTCGTCAAGTAAATTGTCAAGCCACTGGTCAGACTACAGTTTGAATATTGTGAACAGCTGTAGTCCCCTTTGTGAAGGATCAAATCTGCTGGTATGGGAGCTATTCCAGAGAAAGTTCACTCGTTCGATCACGGATATGTGGCTAAAGTTTTGCCCATGATATCTAAATATGTGCAGCCATGGTAAATGTGGGGTCAATGTAGGGGGCTATGTCTGGGAGGGATGCTCTTCAGTGGGTTGGTGTAGATTCGACAAGCCAAATGGCCTCTTTCCACACTGTCACAATTCTATTGTTCTATTCTAAAACTGTTTACATCCCTCTTACAACTTGCCTTTCTATCTATTTTAGTGTCTTCTGCAAGTGTGACTTCACTCCTTAAGTCACTAATATATATTGTAAACTGATCCATTTCTAACACTGATTCCTGTGGAATTCCATTGATGGTCAATCTAAGAACCCCTGATCCCAACTTGCTACTTCCTGCCCATGAGCCAACTCTCTATCCATGCCAATATACTATCTCCAACGCCATGGATTCTTATGGCGTAACTTTGCATGAGGTACATTGGTGAACAGCTTCTAGAAATCCAAACACAAGACATCTGCTGGGTCCCGTCTATTCATTCTGGTTGAGACTTCCTCAAAAATCTCTATTAAATGATCTCAACATGATTTTTCTTTCATGAAGAAACGCTGACTCTGCTTGGTTAGATTATGATTTTCCAAATGTTCTGCCATTACCTTCATAATTGATTCCAATACTTTTCCAGAAGTCACACAACACCAGGTTATAGTGCAACAGGTTATTTGAAATTACAAGTTTTCAGCATGCTGCTTCACCTGACAAAAGCACTGCGAAAGCTTGTGATTTTTAAATAAACTTTATTTAGCCCTGTCCAACACTGGCACCTCTACATTAATCCTTTTCCAACAATAGATTTTAGGCTAATTGGTCTTAATTACCCATTTTTTGCCTCCGTCCCTTCCTTTTTAAAAGTGTTGCTGTTTTTAATCCTTCCCCAGAATCCAAGGATTTTTGGAAAATTACAGGCAAGGCATCCACTTTCTCTATTTTCTGTAGTATTGCTGGAATGTTTGACTTAACCTCTACCATAAAGAAGGATACAAAGTATCATGTTTAACTACTCTGCCATTTCCTTTTTCCCCAAAACCCTCTCCCCAAATTCATATTTTAAGGGGCCAATGTCCTGAACATATGCAGCTTGGCTACTGAAACTTGAGCTCCAGGTTTTGGAACTTGAGCAGTGGCTAGAGCACATAGAACATAGAAAAGTACAGCGCAGAACAGGCCCCTTGACCCACAATGTTGTGCCGAGATTTAATCCTAATGTAAAAATATAGTGACTTAACCTACGCACCCCTCAACTCACTGCTATCCATGTGCATGTCCAGCAGTCGCTTAAATGTCCCCAATGAATCCGTGAGGCTGAGTGTTACATGGATAGCACATGCAAAAATGACACTACATCAGGTTATAGTCCAAAAAGTTTATTTGAAATCAGAAGCCTTCAGAGTGTAGCCGCTTTATCAGGTGAAGTGAGAGAGAAGTGCACTGAACACAGAATTTATGGGCAGAGAGATCAAAAGATCATACAAATGACATGTGTGGAGTGTTAAATGGTAAGTCTCTGCAGGTGACCAAGACTGTTAGACGGCTTGAGTAAAGTGTCAACAGCTGAATAACAAGCAAAGGCATGAACTATAAGCCAACTAAATGAAGCAGAGAGATAATTACAAAAAATTAAAAATCTGATGAAGGGGCTATGTTCTGAAAGCTTGTGATTGGAAAACAACTTGCTGTCATGTGCTTTCTGACTTTTTCCACCCCAGTCAAATATCGGCACCTCCACATCATGAATAACACATTCGGAGATGGTCACACTTCAGGTTTGGGACATGCAGACAGAAAGGAAATGACCACCAGATAGACCAAGAGAACCAGGCAGGTTAGCAGGAGTTCACTTAGGTCTTGCTAGGGAAATGGTTTTCCATTATGAATACTGGTGAGGTCAATGTCTCCTCAGAAGAATCCAACAAGTGCCAGGCAGGCGACATCATAGGTGGACCAGTTATTTGGAATAACAGAAGGGCAAAATCATTAAAGGATTCATAAGGACAATAGACAGGATTTTTATGACTGTAAACAAGATTTCAGAGTGGTATGTTTTGTGGTGTCAGGGTCAAGGCAATCACAGAGCCACTGCAAGATGTTCTGTTAGGGGATCATAATCAGATGAAGGTCACGTTGCAAATTGGATAGTTTCACCTGTACTGAGGCATTTCCTTGCTGGGTTTATTGCCAGAGCTTAGGGAAGGCTTTAAACTGCCTCTGCAGAAGTATGGGAACCTAGAGAAAACATTAAAAATTAATAGGAGTGTGAAAGACAAGAAGAAATAGGATACAGAATAATAACTTATTAGCTGAAGAATCAAAATCAAAACTTTCTAAATCAAGGTTATATTCCTATGTGAATGGAGCATAGTAAATAAGATTGGTGAGCTAAAGATACAGGTTACTGTGTGGAATTGTGGTGTTGTGCCAATAACAGAGACCTGGCTGAAATAAGGGTAGGACAGGGTGTTAAATATTCCTGGCAATGGGGTGTTCAGAAAAGGAAGTAAAGACAGAGTGTGACACTGTTGGTAAAAGAGACCATTGCAGTGCTGAAGAGCTTAATATATAATAGGAAATTCACCGAAGCACCTTCTACACAATTGTCTAGAACAAGGCAGCAGATACATTAGAACACCACTAATTCCAAGTTCCTCTCCAAACTACTCACCATTCTGACATGGAAATATATTGCTGCTCTTTCAATGTTGCTGAGATGGAATTTCCTACCTAATGGCATTGTAACTCTACCTACAATATATGTATTGCAGTGGTTCCAAGAAAGCTGCTCATCGCCGACTTCTCAACAGTAGCACAGGGTTGGGCAATAAATGAAGGCCCATCCAACAATACCCATATGCCACAACTGAATAGAAAAAGCCATTCAGCCCTTTGATATAACTCTACCATTCTGTGAGATCATGGCTGGTCTTATAAACCTCAGCTCCACTTTTCTGCCTTATTGCCATAACACTTGCTTTCCCAATAATTAGAGACCTATTGATCTCAGCCTTGAATATATTTTATGAGCCAGTCATGTCAAATCTTTGATGCACAAAATCCACAGATTCACGATCCTCTGAAAGACAACAATCCTTTAAAAACATACGTAATAGGAATAGGAGCAAATTGTTCAGTCCTTTGACCCTACTCTGCCACTCAGTAGGATTGTGGCTGATCTGGCATTCCTCACATCCACTTTATTGTCCTTTCCCTGTAACCCTTGATTCTCATTTTAATCAAATATCAATCTATCTCAGACTTAAATATACACAATGACTCTGCAACATGCCTCTGCAGCAAGGAATTTCAAAGACTCTCAGCCCTGTGAGAGAAGAAAAATCACCTCATCTTAAATTGGCATCCCTTTGTTCTGGCACTAGTTCCTCCCATGATGGAAACATCCTTTCAGTATTTACCCAGTCAAGTTCCATAAGAATCCTGTAAGTTTCAATCTCATTCTTCTAAACTCCAACGAATAGAGCGCCAACCTGTTTAATCTTTGATCGTACCATCAAACCATAAGATACAGAAGCAGAATTAGAAGAGAATACAAAAGCCATGGTTAGTAAGTTTGTGGATAACACCAAAATTAATGGCATAGTGGACATGAAGCTTTTTAAGAATACAAGGAGATCAATTGGGTAAATGGGATGAGGATTGGCAGATGGAGTTTAATTTGGATAAATGTGGATGGAGTCATGCATTTTGGTAAAACAAACAAGGGCAGGATTTAAACAATTAATGGTTGGGCCCTGGGTAGTGTTGTAGAACAGAGAGACTGATGGCTTCATTAATCTTTGAAGTTTGCATCACACGTAGACAGGGTAGTTATGAAGGCATTTGACACATATGTCTTCATTGTTCAGATCTTTGAGCATAGGAGTTGGGATGATATGTTGATGTTGTACAGGACATTGATGAGACGTATCCTGGAGCACTGTGTCCAGTTCTGGTTGTCATGTTATAGGTAGGATATTATTAAACTGGAGAGGGTTTAGAAAAGATTTACCGAGAAGTTGTGAGCAATGGAAGGTTTGAGTTATGAGAAGAGGCTGGATAGGCTGAGACATTTTTCACTTAAACATAGAATGTTGACCTTATAGAGGTTTATAAAATAATCAGGGGTATAGATAAGGTGAATGGCAGGTATCAATCACTTCCTAAGGGTGGGGGAATTTCAAAACAAGGGGGCATATTTTTAAGGTGACAGGAGAAAGATTTAAAAAAGAGGGCAACTTTCTGGCACGAGAGTGGTTTGTGTGTGGAATGAACTTCCAAAGTGGTGAACGCAGATACAAATACAATGTTTAAAAGACATTTGGGAAAGTATATGAATAAGAAATGTTTTGAGAGATATGGGTCAAGCACAAGCAAGTGGGTCTAATTTAGCTTGGAATTGTGGTCAGCATGGACTGGTTGGACTGAAGGGTCTATTTGTGCTATAATTAGAGCATTCGGCCCATCAAGTCTGCTCTGCCATGGCTGATATGTTTCTTAACTCCATTCTCCTGCCTTTTCCTTGTTCCTGTCACCAATCAAGAACCAATCTATTCCTGTCTTAAAAACACTCAATGATTCCAATGCCCTCTGTAACAATGAGTTCACAGATTAGCCATCCTCTGGCTGAAGAAATTCCTCCTCATTTCAGTTCTAAAAAGTCATCCTTTCATTCTGAAGCTGTCCCCGTGGGTCCTGGAGAATGTGAGATGACAGCAGACTCAATCAGAACTTTCAAAAGAGAACTGGATGTGCAACTGAAGAAAGAAACATTGCTGTTATGTGAAAAGGGGGTGCTGTGTTGGAGCTGGCTGAGTTGCTTTTGAAGAGTGACACTTGTCAAATGGTGATGATTCAGTGTTCACCCATCCTATCATCTTTCCGTCTGCCTTGGTGTCAAATTTATTTTGATAACACTCTTGTGTAGTATCTTGGAATATTTACAGACATTATATAAATACAATTTGTTGCTATTCTAGTTTACATACATATCAGTATTTGCAGCTCAGATATAAAGGAGTTGCTGGTCTAAGGAAACTGTTACTAAAATCCAAAGTTCTCCTAGTTATGTTTGCTGAAATAGTAGTTGCATATAAGTCATGCAACTTTATTCACATTGGTCGCATTCCATTAAGTGGCAGTGGACATTTAAAACAGAAACTTTACTACAAAGGATTCACACCAGGAACAACAACATAAATTCCCTGCATGTAGAATCTGCAAAGTACAATGGAAAACAATTTAGAAACATTTTCTTTCCACTACCCTTGATGCCTTTCCGTTCTCTAAGGACTTAGCAGATATAGTGGATAGCGTGAGAAGACACTGGATGATTAGAGTTTTCACTTAAAGATAATTAAGAATAATGGGAAAATTAGATTTTGCTTCCAACTACAGCTATTCTGCCAAGAAATTAAATAAAGAGAATGAGATTTCTTCATGAGCTATTTGTAATTAAACATATAAAGAGCATATTTGTGAACCTATTACAAACAGTGAACAGAGAATACCTTGCCCACAATTTGTTGAAAATAGCAGGTCCTAATTGTGTTCTTATTTTATTGCTGGACTGCTCAGCAATACAGAGATCTATGATTATCTGGATTTTACAATGTTATTTTTCATTTGCTGTCCAATTTCATAAGTTGTCATAATTTTATCATTTAATGACAAATTTAACTATATACAAAACTTATTAACAGCTCAAATTTGATGTTTTCAATAAGTGCAATCAACCGAATGAAGAAGGCTGCAAGAGAATTACTGCACCATGACCATAAGGAACACAAGATTAGAATTTGTTAATTTTCCTAACAGTGTACTGCATACATATGAGTACTTTCATATCTGAACCTTCTTTTCATCATATTCTGTAAGAGCTGCAGGAATACTTTATCCCACAAGTGAGGAAACTCTTGTACTGATAAACATCTTCTGGGATAACTTGCATTTTCCATGATACTTACAAGATATTATGTTTATCCCACACACAAAAATATTAGCACATCAATTAGTTTCAAGATGAAAAATTTAAATTCTGAAAATATTTGAATGCTTTGCGATGTCATGACTCTAATGGGGGTTGAAATGGTGCCAAAGTGCCTTTGTCAGATAACAAAGAAAGCAGCTGAGACGCAGGTCCGGATGTTTGTATTCATCTGTGGTACAAACATAGCCAACTATCTAAGGAAGCTGTGCATCAACTTCATGATCCAGGTAATGTACTTTTAACAAAAATAGAACATCAGTCCCAATTTGAACAAAAATCCATCCTAAATGTGTAACAAATTTATTTCAAAGTCAACTATTTGAATCTAGAAAAAGTATTTACTCTACTTTTCTAACAGATCACAAAAACTGACTGTAGAATTTATATATAATAATTCACCAGTAAACCTTTCTTGCCAAATATTCAATGGTACGTCAATTCTTTATAGATATTCATGACATTAATAATAATAAATGCAATTACTGGTATACCTTGAAGATATTTGTTATCATCTACATAAACAGAATATGAACTCATTTGTTTAGGCTACGTGTCCCACCTCCATAAAACTTTATCAAGATATGCAGTTCTTCAAAGAAAAACTCACTTCATTTCCTCTTCTACATTATCCTTCATATGAATCTAACTTTCCTTAGATTTTTGCTCCAAAGTTAGCATAATATTCCTTGCTACTTAAAACAATAATTCAGAGGCAACCTGCTTAGGGATAGCTGTCAGAGAATGATGGCTTGCATTCAGGCAGCGGCAGGTTTGTTCAGGGCTCCAGATAAAAAGGCACTCCACAGTTCAATGCTGATTTGACTGGTAGCATAATTTTCTTAGACTATTTGCAGATGCAGGGAGTTATCAATTCAAACAGACACACAATCCAGGTCCAGTGTCACTTCTCCTCATTATGTTAATGGTTAATACATGCAAATGAAAACATTCCAGCAATTTGATTTCTTTGGAGATAGTTTGCATATTGTCTTAACTATAATGACAGCACACTTTCTGCAATGTCGATTAATGCAAGGGTAGTTAGTTCATTTTTATCTGCAAGGGTTCACTTCTGTAGCTATCGGAATGTTCCTACGTTTTTTTAACTAATTATGATTCAGGTACCATAAGCAGATTTTTACGCTATTGGTGTTTTTCTTAATTAAGAAACAAATGAATTCTCCTCAGCCCAGACAGAACAACAGGATGTAATGCCAGAGGCCAAGCACATATTTCTTAATTGAAGTCACTTCATTGTCAGTTTTTTTTAATGAAGGCACAATCTAAATGGATATCAAAAATGCTGCTGGAAAAAATCCAGCTTTTTTATACAAAGAGAAAAAAGATAATGAGCCAAAACAGATATGAGTTGGCAGCCTCAGAGTTACACCTACCGATCTGACTAATGTAACCTAGTTCTTATCGGCCGGTCTGAGAGTGACTTAACATTACAGAATGACAATAACTTCATTAATTCTTCACCTACTGAGCTCACCCTACATTCGAAACTTTATTCAATCAATCTTTGACGCTATAACCTCTCAAATGGCAAAATCTTGGAACAGAAAAAGACAGAAGGCTGCATAACAAGCATTGATAGAAATAGCTCAACCTTTGATTATCTTACCATCCCAAAGATTGTAACACGTGACAGTCCTCTCAAAATCCCCCACCCCCACCTTCACTGCTGGCAGCTGCTTCTTGCACTTGACCATGAAAAGGGAGGGTGTCAGGAAAAAAAACAGAAAACCCATGCAGTGCCAGCCCAGTGCTGCCTGACACTGAGCAGATAGTGACCTTTTTGTCCTTCAGGTTTGCCTACCAGGCCCTGCTCTATCACAGGAGCCAAATCATCTGATCCCAAACTAACTGACAACTGCTTCTGATGGTGGCAAGCCAGACATCAATCAATCAGTTTTTATCAAAGCTGGTCTCCTTTTTCTCAGTTGTGCTCATCTTATCATTTGACCCAGTTGTAGCTATGCCTTGGAAGCTTAAAGAACTTGATGTGAAATATGTATCTATGTGCCTGAGACATTCTCTCTTATGAGAAAGAGGAAAGCAATTTTTAAAAAGTGGTTAACACTCTAATTATAAGGATTTCAGTTTTTTTGTTTATCCCATACTAGTTTGATAAGAGAGGAGTGCCAAGGACTGAAATCTCACTTTAAATGTAGAAGCAGCATACAGCAAAGTCAAGATAGCCTCTTTCGAAATAGTGCATAAATTAATATAACTTTTTTTTCACAAATATGCACTTTAACCTGTTCACTGCCAGGAATCTGTTTTACAAGGATTGCAGTCATAAGAAAACTGTTGAAAGGAAATAGTTCAAATACCTATTAAAATACATCTACTTTTTCACAGCAAATAAAGAAATGCACATTAAACTCCCATTAGATTTATTTTAAATTTATAGCTGAAGGCTCAGAAAGGATGAATAATCCTTTCCTATTCATAGTAAAATGCAAATACCAATACCTCCCATTTTAAAATCTGATTTGAATCCTTGGTCTTGATCTGCCTTGATCGCCGAATAATCCAGGTTTGAGTAGACTACAAATGTTAGAAGACGCCAGGTCAATTTAGATCAGCTCAAGTGGAACTCAACATCATTTCCCAGTAGACAGAGCTAAACTTACTACGACCAAACAAGTATAAAGTTTAGATATTTGTAAGTAATTGAGCTTCTAAAAAAGCACAATAATTCAAAGCATACTGCAGATCTTCTGAAACAAAAATGAACATTTACTTAATTGACATGAAAATATATACGCTATTCAACCCGACTTGAATCGAGAGGCTTCATTAAATAAATGATGTCACTAATTAAAGAATGTGGAAATGTTCAGTCATGTGACCTCAACTCTTCAGAAGATAGAAATGTTTTAATTAGCCGTGAAAATGTGGTTTAAGCTCTTTAAATTTGAACTTCTATATAAAGCATGTAGAAATCAAATGTCTGTTTTACGATCAACTACTGCATATTTTCTACCTAATGTTTTGCATACAATATGTAAAGACCCTGGGAATGAGTAAATCGAAAGGTCATGATTTCCTACATTCCAGAATCCGTTGCTTCTTCTGTTTCAACCACTCTTTTTTTTAAATTAAAAGCGCTTGTTACTAAAAGAAAAAATTGAAACAAGTTTTTAAACTGCACCTTCAGTAAAAGATTACAGCTTATTCAGTTTCATCAAAGAACATTCAAAACAGTAAAACAGCTGCAAACCAGGAAAAATTGCATACATATAAAATAATTATGACTATAATAATAAACATGTAAAATCATAATGTTAATCCTGCATCACAAGAACTGTATTGGAATTGTTACAAGTATATTTTCCTCACTTTATTGCGTGATCTTGAATTGGACTTGATTACACCTGAGGTACTAGTTTAGTAAAATCATCATAAATTTAAAATTGTAACAAGCTACAATCCATTGTTGGGTATTGAAATTAAAACTAAGCAATTGCACATACACAATTAAGATTTTTATTTCTTAACTGTAGGGTTAGACTGGGGGATGGGTCCAGGTGGGTTCCTTTTGGAGGGTCAATGTGAATTTGATCGGCCAAA
>NC_083404.1:75665558-75668058 GCF_020745735.1 Hemiscyllium ocellatum
CTACAACCACACACACCTCTCTCCCTGGCCGACACACACATACAAACACACACCTCCCTCCCTGGCCCACACACACGCCCTATCTCACACACACACATACACACACACACACACACACACCTCCCTCCCTGGCCGAAACACACATACAAACACACACCTCCCTCCCTGGCCCACACACACGCCCTATCTCACACACACACACACACTCACACACGCACACCCCTCTCCCTGGCCCACAGACATGCACACACACCTCCCTCCCTGGCCCACACACACGCCCTCTCTCACACATACACACACACATATACACACACACCTCTCTCCCTGGCCTACACACACACACGCCCTCTCACACACACACACACACACACACACACACACACACACACACACACACACACACCTCCCTCCCTGGCCGAAACACAAGCCCTCACACACACACATGCACACACACACACACAGACACCTCCCTCATTGGCCTTCACACAAACACGCACACACATACACACACACACGAACACACCTACCTCCCTGGCCTACACACACACACACACACACACACCTCCCTCCCTGGCCTACACAGACACCTCCCACCCTGGCCTATACACACACACACAAACACACACCTCCCTCCCTGGCCGACACACAAGCCCTCACACACAACACACACACACACACACACACACACACACACACACACGTCTCCCTTCCTGGCCAACACACATGCACACACAGCCCCCTCCATAGCCTACATACACACAACCACATACACACACACTCTCTCTCACATACACACACAATCACATACACACACACACACACACACACACACACACACACACACACACACACACACACATACCCCTCTCCCTGGCCCACAGACATGCACACACACCTCCCTCCCTGGCCTACACACACATACAAACACACACCTCCCTCGCTGGCCCACACACACACCCTCTCTCACACATACACACACACCTCTCTCCCTGGCCTACACACACACACACGCCCTCTCATACACACACACACACTCACCTCCCTGGCCTACACAAACACACACACACATCTAATCCCTGGCCTACACACAAACACAGACACACACACACACACACACCTCCCTCCCTGGCCTAAACACACACACACACAAACCTCCCATCCTGGCCTACACACGCACCCACACCTTCCTCCCTGGCCTACACATACACCTCCATCCCTGACCTACACGCATACATACACACACCTCCCTCCCAGGCCTACACACACACACACACACACACACCCATACACACACACCTCCCTTCCTGGCCTACACATATACACACACACACACACACCTCTCTCCCTGGCCGACACACACACAACTACACACACACACACAAACCTCCCATCCTGGCCTACACACATACACACACACACACACACACACCTCTCTCCCTGGCCTACGCACACACACACTACACACACACACACATACACACACACTACACACACACTACACACACACACACACCTCCCTCCCTTGCCTACGCACACACAGACATACACACCTCAATCCCTGGCCTACACACATACACACACACACACACCTCCCTCCCTGGCCTGCACAGACGCACACATACACACACACACATCCCTTCCACACCCCCGCCCCCCACACCACACACACACACACACACACACACACACACACACACACACACACACACACACACACACACACACCCCTCCCTGGCCTACAACCACACACACCTCTCTCCCTGGCCGACACACATACAAACACACACCTTCCTCCTTGGCCCACACACACGCCCTCTCTCACACACACACACACACACCCCTCCCTCCCTTGCCTACAAACACACATCTCCCTCCCTGGCCTACACATACACACATATACACACACACACACCCCTCCCTCCCTGGCCCACACACACACGCTCTCTCTTTCACACACACACACACACACACACACACATTCCTCCCTGGCCTAAATATATATACACACACACACACACACACACACACACAGAGCTCCCTCCCTGGCCTACACACACACACACACACCCCTCCCTCCCTGGCCTACACACACACACACACACTCACTCACACACGCACACCCCTCTCCCTGGCCCACAGACATGCACACACACCTCCCTCCCTGGCCCACACACACGCCCTCTCTCACACATACACACACACATATACACACACACCTCTCTCCCTGGCCTACACACACACACACACGCCCTCTCTCACACACACACACACACACACACACACACACACACACCTCCCTCCCTGGCCTACACACACATACACACACACACACACACACACACACACACACACACACACACACATACATACACACACACACACTCCTCCCTGGCCTAAATATACACACACACACACACACACACACACACACACACACACAGAGCTCCCTCCCTGGCCTACACACACACACACACACCTCCCTCCCTGGCCTACACACACA
>NC_083404.1:75703058-75708058 GCF_020745735.1 Hemiscyllium ocellatum
CTGGCCTACTCACACACACACACACACACACACACACACACCTATACACACACATCTCTCTCCCTGGCCTACACACACACATACACACACACCCCTCCCTCCCTGGCCTGCACACACACACACACAAACACACACACACACACACACACACACACACCCCTGAACCATGGCCTACACACACGCACGCAGACACACACATATATACACACACACACACACCTCACTCCCTGTCCTAAACGCGTGCACACACACACACACACACCCCTCCCTGGCCTACACGCATACACACACACACCTCCCTCCCTGGCCTGCATATACTCACAGACACCTCCCACCCTGGCCGACACACACAGAATCACAAAAACACACACACACACACACACACACCCCTCCCTCCCTGGCCTATACACACACGCCCACACAGACACGCTCACACACACACACACCTCCCTCCCTGGCCTACACACACACACACACACACCTTCCTCCCTAGCCTACACACACATACACACACACACACACCCCTCCCTCCCTGGCCTACACACACCCACACCTCCCTCCCTGCCCGACACTGACACAATCTCACACACACACACACACACACACACACACCTCCCTCCGTGGCCTACACGCACACCTCCATCCCTGGCCTACACGCACACACACACACCCATACACACACACCTCCCTACCTGGCCTACACACACACATAGACACCTCCCTCACTGGCCTACACACACACACACACACACACACACACACACACACACACCTCCCTCCGTGGCCTACACGCACACCTCCATCCCTGGCCTACACGCACACACACACACACCCATACACACACACCTCCCTACCTGGCCTACACACACACACACACACACACATACACACACAGACACACACACCTCCCTCCCTGGCCTTCACACACACACCAACACACACACCTCCCTCCCTGGCCTACACACACACACACACACATATACACACACACACATATACACACACACGCGCGCACACACTCATTTCCCTCCCTGGCCTACGCACACACAGACACACACACCTCCCTCCCAGGCCTTCACACACACACACCCCCACACACCCACACACACCTCTCTCCCTAGCCGACACACACACACACACACACACACACACACACACCTCCCTCCCTGGCGTACACACACACACACACATACACACACACATATACACACACACACGCGCACACACACATTTCCCTCCCTGGCCTACGCACACACAGACACACACACCTCCCTCCCAGGCCTTCACACACACACACCCCCACACACCCACACACACCTCTCTCCCTAGCCGACACACACACACACACACACACACACACACACACACCTCCCACCCTGGCCTATACACACACACCCACACAGACACGCAAACACACACACACACACACTCCTCCCTCCCTGGCTTACACACACACAGACACCTCCCTCACTGGTCTACACACACACACATCTCCCTTCCTGGCCAACGCATATGCACATACAGCCCTCTGCCTGGCCTACACACACACACACACACACACACCCCTCACTCCCTGGCCCACACACACGCCCTCACACACACACACACACACCTCCCTCACTGGCCTACACACACACACATTTTACTCCCTGGCCTACACACAGATACATACACACACACACACACACACACAAACGCGCACCTCCCTCCCTGGCCCACACACACGCCCTCACACACACACACACCTCCCTCCCTGGCCTACACACTCACCTCCCTCCCTGGCCTACACACACATACCTCCTACCCTGGCCTGTACACACACACACACACCCACCCACCACCCTCCCTGGCCTACACACACACACACACACAGACACCTCCCTCACTGGCCTACACACACACACTCCTCCCTGGCCTACACACACACACACCCCTCCCTGGCCGACACACACACACACACACACACACACCTCCCTCCCTGGCCTAAACACACCCACACCTCCCTCCCTGGTCTACACACACACCTCCCTCCCTGGTCTACACACACTCACTCACACACACACACACACACACACACACACACACACACACCCACGCACACACATATCTCCCTCCCTGGCCTACACACACACACACAAACACGCACATCCCTCCCTGGCCCACGCACACGCCCTCACACTTAGACACACACCACCCTCCCTGGCCTACACACACACGCAGACACCTCCCTCACTGGCCTACACACACACACACAATCATGTACACACACACACACACACACACACACACACACACCTCCTTCCCTGGCCTAAACACACACACACCGCCCATCCCGGCCTATACACACCCACGCACACACATATCTCCCTCCCTGGCCTACACACACACACAAACACGCACATCCCTCCCTGGCCCACGCACACGCCCTCACACATAGACACACACCACCCTCCCTGGCCTACACACACACACACACACACACACCTCCCACCCTGGCCTATACATGCACACACACACACACACACACACACACACACAAAAACATGCACCTCCCTCCCTGGCCCACACACATGCCCTCACACACAGACACACACCTCCCTCCCTGGCCTACACACACACACACACACACACACACACCTTCCTCCCTGGCCTACACACACATACATACATACACACACACACACACACACACACACACAAACACACGCACCTCCCTCCCTGGCCCACACACACGCCCTCACACACAAACACACACACCTCCCTCCCTGGCCTACACACACACCTCCCTTACTGGCCTGCACACACGCACACCTTCCTCCCTGGCCTACACACACATACATACACATACACACACACACACACACACACACACACACACACACGCACCTCCCTCCCTGGCCCACACACACGCCTTCACACACAAACACACACACCTCCCTCCCTGGCCTACACACACATACCTCCCACCCTGGCCTATACACACACACACACACACACACACACACACACACACACACACACCTCCCTCACTGGCCTACGCACACACACACAAACACACACACATACACACACACACACACTCCTCCCACCCTGGCCTACACACACACACACACACACCCCTCCCTCACTGGCCTACACACACACACACACCTCCCACCCTGGCCTATACACGCACACACACACACACACACACACAGACACACCTCACTCCCTGCCCTACACACACACACCTCTCTCCCTGGCCGACACACACACACACACACACACACACATAAACACACCTCCCTCCCTGGCCTACACACACACAGACACACACACCTCCCTCCCAGGCCTTCAAACACACACACCCACACACACCTCTCTCCCTAGCCCACACACACACACACACACACACACACACCTTCCTCCCTGGCCTTCACACACACACACACCTCTCTCCCTAGCCGACACACACACACACACACACACACACACACACACACCTCCCTCCCTGGCGTACACACACACACCTCCCACCCTGGCCTATACACACACACCCACACAGACACACACACACACACACACACACACACACACACACAGACACCTCCCTCACTGGTCTACACACACACACATTTTACTCCCTGGCCTACACACAGATACATACACACACACACACACAAACGCGCACCTCCCTCCCTGGCCCACACACACACACACAGATCTCCCTTCCTGGCCAACGCATATGCACATACAGCCCTCTGCCTGGCCTACACACACACACAATCATGTACACACACACACACACACACACACACACACCTCCCTCACTGGCCTACACACACACACATTTTACTCCCTGGCCTACACACAGATACATACACACACACACATACATACACACACACACAAACGCGCACCTCCCTCCCTGGCCCACACACACACCCTCACACACATACACACCTCCCTCCCTGGTCTACACACATACCTCCTACCCTGGCCTGTACACACACACACACACACACACACACACAGACACCTCCCTCACTGGCCTACACACACACACTCCTCCCTGGCCTACACACACACACACAGACACCTCCCTCACTGGCCTACCCACACACACCCCTCCCTGGCCGACACACACACACACACACACACACACACACACACACACACACACCTCCCTCCCTGGCCTACACACACACACACAGACACCTCCCTCACAGGCCTACACACACACACTCCTCCCTGGCCTACACACACACACACACACCCCTCCCTGGCCGACACACACACACACACACACACACACCTCCCTCCCTGGCCTACACACACCCACACCACCCTCCCTGGTCTACACACACACCTCCCTCCTTGTCTACACACACACACTCACACACACACACACACACACCCATACAAACACACCTCCCTCCCTGGCCTACCCATTCACGCGCGCGCACACACACACACCTCACTGGCCTACACACACACACAATCATGTACACACACACACACACACACACACACACACACACCTCTCTCCCTAGCCGACACACACACACACACACACCTTCCTCCCTGGCCTTCACACACCCACACACTCCCACACACACCTCTCTCCCTAGCCGACACACACACACACACCTCCCTCCCTGGCATACACACACACACCTCCCACCCTGGCCTATACACACACACACACACACACACACACACCTCCCTCACTGGCCTACACACACACACATTTTACTCCCTGGCCTACACGCAGATACATACACACACACACACACATACACACACACACACACACAAACGCGCACCTCCCTCCCTGGCCCACACACACGCCCTCACACACACACACACCTCCCTCCCTGGCCTACACACTCACCTCCCTCCCTGGCCTACACACACATACCTCCTACCCTGGCCTGTATATACACACACACACACACACACACACACACACACACACACACACCTCCCTCCCTGGCCTACACACACACACACAGACACCT